>NW_011646048.1:42662-54125 GCF_000223845.1 Gregarina niphandrodes | reverse complement strand
CAACGAGCCTACGATATCGTGTTGCCCCTTTTAGTGGCCAAGGACGTCGTAGCACCCCAGAACATGGCGGCAATTTTCGTCCAGATAAAGAATCGTGACAGAGGTATCCGAGAGGACGTCTTGACAAATGATATGCGGAGTGTGGCACGAGAGTTAGGATTACCCTGGGCTCGATGTCATTATTGGGTGATACAACGAGTGTCACAGTCGCAGGTCATTCCCTTGGATGCGAATTGCGCGTCATTGACCTTTGGGGATCTGACCAGAATCTTTGGAGAGGAATGCCGGTGCATTCTTGATGAGCTGCTTCGTGACCAGCACAACTTGTTGGACTACGTTGACCATGGCGGTAAGCCAGTAGAACAGATCGAAACTGAACGGTTGTTTTATACTCAAATCACACGTTTATGATAGCGAAGAAGCCAACAGGCGGACGGTCGATTTGAAGCGCCCAACCAGCAGTGTGGGCGCCCCCAACCAAGGAAGATTTCGTCGAAGCGTACGCCGGGGAGGGGAACCCTCCTCTCCACTATAACGGTCATACCTTCGTCGCCCATCCGCCGTCGCCCATCCGCCGGGTCTCTGCGGCGTCTTATCTACCACGCCTGGCAGACCCAACTCGGCCGAAATCGTGTTCCGCCTCATCGTTCCTCGAACCCGTGATCGCTGGCTCCAGACTCGCGTTCTCTTCGTCAGGTGAAGAACTGTCAAGCAGCGATGAGTACCAGCCTTGGACCCGGGCTCGGCGTTGGGCCCGGCGTGCAGTTCGGGTGATCGGTGAGTTTAGTTTTTTTTCGCCGTTGGCGCCTGCGGAGTACGAGGTGATTGGTGCGAGATGGGGCCGCATTTCTCTCGGTTGGGGTTATTTCGGCGCGCGATGGCATTGCCGGGATTCGAATCGGCGGCCTGGACGCACTCCCAGCCGCAGCTTGGCAACGACTGCGCGGTATCAGACCGCGCCATTTTCTCTGTTGCGGGTTCCACTTCGTCGAACTCGCCGCCGTCTTGGCGCTCTTCCTCCCTGCGCCATTTGGCACGGTCGACCGAACGCTCGCGTGTCATCCCAAGCCCACGTAAAGTGCGACACTGGCTCGCCGGCTGTCTCCTCCAACACGCCCTCGAAGAGAATGCTGATGGCGGAATGGATGTCGCCGCCGGTGTGCTCCTGGCGCTAGACTCCCAATCCGATCGTCGCGGGTTCAATTCCGATCAAGGACTCGATCCCGAGAAATTGCAAAGTCGTGACCGAATGGGCGACAATCCACCCCCTCCAGGGGAACACCGCCGGCGTCATTCGCAACCGCAGACACACTGCGCACGAAGTCAGGCTTGCCCTATCAACGAACTTTGGACACCGTCTCTGCCCACAGGTTTGCCTCCCTTCAATACATGCGCGAAGCAGAAAATTTCGAGCCACGTACGGAACAGACCGACATGACGACTAAGACTGAGACGATCAAGGCCACCGCTCCTCCACCACACCTCCCACTTCCGTACCTCCCACCCCCCCACTGCGGTCCAAAGGAGTTGGTGTACACACCTACACAAAGTCGGATGACTGCACTAGCATTGGTGTATGGGACGTTTATTAATGATTCAACTGCGCGTGAGACGATCCGTGGTTTGCTGCCTACAAGTGTGCAAAGAGCGTTATGTCGTATCACACTGGCGGACTTCACAGAGTGTCGCGAGGACTATCTCGAACTCGCTGCCATCGTGGCTGCTTTCATCTCTCAACCGTTCGGGTCTGTGAACCGTGCGACTCGTGCTGAACTAAGTGAAGCCGCGTCTCGGCCACGCCACACTCACTCTGAGAGACTTTGCCCAACTCCCGAAACCCGACGGCCTCAGGCTCGAATCCTGCCCCGCTCTTATGGACCCGGACCCCGGCCCCGGCGCCGACCCCAACCTGGATCCCGACGCCGGCCTCGAGAAGTTGGACTCGATGGATCCTGACGTTACGGACCCCGCTTTGCCCCTGCCGGTTGAGCCTGCTCACCCCGGGCCTCCGTCGCTGCCGGTGTCCTCAGCGTGGGCGAAGTTGCTGGCGCCGCTGCAGTGCCGGCTGGAGGCGCCGGGAATAAATGCGTCTAGGTCACCGGTTCGAAACTCGGCGTTGGATTTGGAGGCGACCTTGGCCGTGGACGGTTTCTTACTTCTCGCACCGTTGGTCGAACGTACGCGTTCGGCACGCGTGCCCCCTTCTTCTCCCGGGCCGCACTTGGTCATGCACCGATCCGTCTGCTTGCGGCCCCGAAGACTGAACCGCGCCCTATCTACATGCTGACCAGCCCCACAGCTCGAACCGGGGGGCAACAGCTTGCGAGTGTACACCCGACGACATTGTGCTCGATGGTGTTCTGGTCAATGATGTGGCGGGCCAGCACACGGAATTGAACGATGTTGCACTCACGGAGGTCGCGCTCGACCCTGCAGCGCTCGAGGACGCGACCTTTAGTTGTTCTGAGCTGCATGACACTACTTTCAGCGCCGTCGCGTCGGCCCTAGCATTCAGTAACTCGGAGACGTCGCGGAGTGTGACGACTTGACAGCATCCATACCCGCGTTCAACGCCGATCTGGCGCGCACGCGGCTTTGGATCGAGCTGTGACCATTTTTTGACGGCGAATTACGCACACACACGTTTATGGGGTAGGCCCGGTGAACATATCCCAAATATACAACCCTCCCACTAGTACGCCCACAGCTGTAAAAGTCACCGTCAACATTTTGTGGAACCGCTTCCGCCTCTTTGCCATCTCCAAGCTCCATTCCGACAACTTACTGCCCGACCACTCCACCGAAACCCTATCATCCGAATCCGACGCAGCCACCCCGCTCTTATCAAGCGCCGCTAGCCACTGCACCATCACCGCAAACGGCTCCTGCTCACGCCAGTTCGTCTCACCCAACGTAAACTGCGGCTCTTCCACATCCTCGTCCACATACCACTGCGACTCCGCAAACAGCCCCCCCAGCAATCGCGTCTCCCGCTCCACCAACCCCTCTTCCATCACCCCCTCTTCCATTAACCTATCCTGCTCGTTCGCGCTCGACGTTTCCGAGGACCTCAACTCCGTCATCTCCATCTCAAACTTGGCACCGCTCACTACCACCGCGAACAGACCCCGCACGAGCTGCGCGTTTCTCCACTGCGCGCTCTGCAAGGTCCTCATTGCTTTTTCTGCCGCCAAAAATTTTGCAAACACCACACTACATTACAAAGCCACCAAATCCAACGCCGAGTTTCGAACCGGTGGCCTGGACGCACTTACTCCCGGCGCCTCCGACTCGGTCGACCGAAACTCCAGTCCTCTAGTTTGCAGCCGTGTGGCTCATTCTCGGGCCGATCATGTGTCCATTTAATTTCGTGTTCAACAAGTCTTGTATTCGCGATCGAAAACTCGTTGTAGCTATCTGTGGGGTGCTTTGTAGCAGAGGTACGTGCAGTTGCCTTGATTGTGTTCGTTAAGAAGATCGAGCACACGTGTGCGGAAGGCTTGCGTGGACTCTGCGTATTCAACTCCGTCCGCAGAGGTCTGACAGCTTGCGGAAGCGAATTCGCAAAAGCAGTCCTGTAGTTTGAGGCGTTCAGAAACATCCTCCTCTGGTTGGGACGAGTTGGGTGTTCCAAGTCGCTGGAAGGAGCAGTCGGGGTCTCGGAGTCGCGGAAAGACCTCCCTGGCCACCTCTCTGGCCAGGTCGTTGAAGCTTTCATCCGAGTGTTGATAAGTGGGATGTGTGGCGACGTTCAGTAGTTTGCCGCAATAGATTTGGCAACCTATCACATCTGGCCGCTTCGTCAGACGTTTCCAAAGCGACAGCATCGCATGCCGGTCTCCGAAGACGTGGCAACCCATACGCATGTCAACCGCATCATGGGCACATACAAGACCTCCAGAACCACCATGACACACATCAGGCAGTGTCTGTATCGTGAAAGTAAAGTTACCTGTCTTGTTACCCCACTGTGTACACACTTCCGTCGGATGACCCATCTCAGGCGTTGCAAACACAGCCGCAACTAGGTACCCCGTCGTCACCAAACCAAAAGCTAAACCGACGAACGTCATCCCCTTACACAGTCTCTTCAACTTCCCTTCCGCTAGTTCGTGATCTCTTCCACTTGGTTTTTTTCCCCCATCAACTCGCGCTAAACTCCGTCCCGAACTCTTCTCCAATTCCAACGCCTCAGCGCCCCATTCCAACTCCGCCCCCTCGTCCCAAAATACCTCCTCGTTTGGTGTTTCCCAGGATCGCAACGCCACTGATAACTCTGTCATCTCCACCCCCTCGGCACCACCCAACTCGCCACCACTCACCACCACCGCGAACAGTCCCCGCCTTTTTCTCGACGGCGCACTCTCCAACGTCCTCATCACTTTTTCTTCCGCCAAAAATTTTGCAGCCCCGCTCTCTCCCGCCCCGCTCTCTACCGCCCCGCCCTTTTAGCGGCCTCACGGTCTGTGCACGTCCCCTACTCTGCCGTCTTCCTCACACACCGGTTCAGGACCGCCTGCTCTTGCACAAACTACTGACATGCACACATTCCTTATCCACCACAGACCATCTCCACATATCTGATCGGACAGCCAACAGCATCAACTACGAGGGACTTCATCCTCGCGACACCGCCCGCCACGGTTTCTCTTCAATTCGCGTCTCTGCACAGCGGATATCCAATAGCTGTCATCGTCTTGGGTCTCTACACAGCAATGACTTGACGCCGTCGGTCCTTTCGCTTCTGTCCTTTTGCCTGTTGGCTCATCTTCACCCGTGCCGCTCTCCCTCTTGACCCGCACAACCTGGGACCCGCACAACCTGGGTCCGCACTCTACTCCAACACAGTGATTCGCGTGGGGCATACGCCCCTATCATCGACGTCTCTTGCTCGGCGGGAAATGTGTTCGACCCCCAGTCACAGTATGAGACACCGGCCACGTGGCCCGAGCGCACGGCCGCCCCCGGTCACTAACCCCTGGCAATTGTAGACCTTCGCCTCCGGGCCTCAACCACAGCCAACTCCGCACGCCCTTCAAATGGAACACTGCTAACGTGTTGGGGGGGCTTTCCCACCCACATCCGAGTCAAGATGCAGCAAGCGTATTACACCAGGTCAAAAACTCGGTACCACGTGCGTGCTTCGCCGCGTCTCGTCTCGTCCCGGTGGTCGTTCCCGGCCGGGGTTAGGAGCCAGAAGGGGTCGTGACACACGGCCAACAAATCAAAGCCTCAAGAAATCATCCCGCGACTCGAGGCGGGCCCATCCGCGCGTTCTCCACGTCCCGCCATTTCGGGATTTCCCAGTTCGCTCTTCGTTCCAGCACGGGCCTCCATTCCTCGGGCACCAGCGCCCAGATTTCCTCGAATTCGGAAGCCTCTATCGGCCGGGTTATGACGCGGGAGATTTTGTTGCGGGTGACCTTCTCGCCCGTCTCCTTTTCCTGGCTCAAGAGACCCAACAACCCGTCCACCTCGTCGCCAAAGATCTCACCACACACCGAGACAATCGCCTCCCACGCACACCCGCAATACTTAAGCTCTCGTATTACCGCAGATAGCATTGTTGCCTCTGCACGCCCGTTAGGCTTCATCCACGCCGGCCGCCATACCATCATCCGGCTCCACTGGTCCCACGCGCCGTTCCAGAAAGGAGAGAACGAGCTGCTCGGCGCCAACATCACAGCCATCACGCTGCTATCACCAATTACTATCGTCGCCACCTGCGCCACACAGTCGTCCAACTTCGGCTTGTTCCCATCTGGGTTTAACAACGCCGACAACAACTCGCTACCCGGCACGCCACTCATTCCGCCTTTCAACCCACGCATTTTTAATTACTCCAAAACAAAATCTTGCCCGCTGGTGTCATAGACCTGCGTATGCGATTATTAGTCAGTGTCTGTATTTGCCGCCTGCAGGGCTTGGTAGCAGAGGTGTGTGCAGGCGCCAACGAGACGAGAGGTCGAGGTGGCGGCGTCGGTGATCAAGTCGAGCACGTGTGTGCGGAAGCCGTTTGTAGAGGAGAAGTTGTTTGTAGAGGAGAAGTTGTTTGTAGAAGAGAAGTTGTTTGCAGAGGAGACCTGGCAGCTGACGGAGGCCAGACTACAGAAGCATTTTTCTAATTTGCGAAGCCCCGCCAAGTCGAACGGTGTCACCATACCGGAGCAACGTGGGTCTAGGTGGCGTGGAAAAACCTCCGCCACCACGTCTCGGATGAGCTGATGGAAGGAAACTTGGTCATGGTGGAACCACACTCGCTCATTGTAGATCTCGTCCTCACCTGGTCGGTCGCAATAGGTGTGGCAACCTACAGCGTCTGGTTGTTGCGTGAGGCGACTCCAAAGGCGGAGCATGAGCTGTTTGTCTTTGAAGACATGGCAGCCTACGCGCTGGTCAGTTAACGTGTCTCCAGCATCCTTGTACGCACACAACAGACCCCCCGAACCGCCTTGACATACATCGGGCAAGAACTGCTCCGTGAAGGTGAAGTTGCCGGTCTTATTGCCATATTGCGTGCAGAAGTGACTGGCAAAACCTCGGGACATCGTCGCATTCTCGCTATCAGGTAATAAGTAATCGACAAGCAAATATGTCGCCAAGGAGAAACTTGCTGCTACCAGACCAAACATTGCCAGTCGTTTCCCGAAACTCTCCGGGTCCCGGCTTCGCAACAACGCGGGGTTCCTGCGACACTTCAGTAGTCCTTGCACCAACTTTTCAGGCGCCAGCATCTCTTCCCACTTGCTGCTCCGCACTCTTAAACACTCCAACTGGTCTTCCGCACTCACCGATTGCAACCTGGGCGGCGATGACTTGCCCCACTCACACTCCGCGTCCTGCTCGAACGGGTTAGCCTCGAACGGGTCATCCTCGAACGGGTTGTTACTCACCAACTCGGAGTCCTCCTCGAGCAAATGCTCCTCAAACGGGTTGTTACTCACCAGCACCGCGAACACCTCCCACAACATCTGCTTACTCGGCACACTAACCAAAGTCCTCATTTTCACCCCTGGAAAATTTGCTCTCTTGCCGTCTGAATGAGTTGTTTGTGAAAGAGGCCAAAGCGCCCCCTCGCCGATGATCTTTCCTGGGTTCTCCGCGGTTGGAAAATAGTGATTTCAGTGTTGGCTCGCCATAGCAACCAAGAGCCCACCACATCCGAAGTCAGTCAGTGCAATGTGAGCCGTCGTAAGCCTCCGTGGGACGCCAACCATGCGGTGCTGTCCGGGATGCCGCAGGACAGAACATGTCCGCACGTAACAGGTGAGGGTGAATAAAAAGGGTTTTTAGAGGGAGAACGTGACTAACAGTGACCACCCGATGCCAGCAACCAGTGAGCACCTCGACGACGACGACGAGAACCCTCACTGTCAGGGGCACCCGGCTGCTGGGCCGGCACACCCGTAGCGACACACAATGTTAGGTAGGTGGGTGAGTGAACCGGGTGAGTTAGGTGGATATACGAGTCGGGTCCTCCTGTGAGCCCGGTCGACGTTTTTTCTGTGAGCCCGGTCGACGTTTTTTCTGTGAGCCCGGTCGACGTTTTCCACTGTACTCCGTCTTTTTGTTTAAACCGTCATGTCTTCATCCTCAGTCCAGAACACAGATCCTCCCCGTTACGGATAGTCACTTCAATTGCGTAGTCAACTCAAATAGCTTTGCCACACCTCTTCCTCGGACAGGCCACGGTTCTCGGCCTTTGTCGATGACGAACTATTGGAGTACCGAGAGTCTTTGTGGCCATCCAATCGACTCTCCGTTACGAACTCTTTCAGACCACAAAAAGTCAATTGGAACGCCACAACGACACTCCGTCCTCCGACACTACGCCAGCGCACACCGACCATCTCGGTCTTAAGCGCCTTGGTCTTAAGCGCCTTGGTCTTAAGCGCCTTAAGGTGTCACTCGGACGGGGGTAAATTGTTTTGGTGCTCGGGGTCCTGAGCACAGCCCTACTTTGGGTCGTATTAACATTCATGATCGAATAGCCTTTCTCAACCTCGCGGATCGTGCTTTGGAATATGCGAGAAAGGTAGCGTGACGTATTGCGTACGAGCCCAAACAAACCGGCCTCAGGGACCGCACTGGTGGAGTCGTACACTCACTGAGGTACGTCATGGGCGTCATCATACTCGGCGCCGTCTCGGAACAAACACCACCCCAACTCAGTTATAAGGTCGACACGTGCAATGTAGAGTTGGGCACGCTGGCCATCCGTGTAACCCTCCATACCCACCCGGTCTACAAAACGTGCCGGCATAATGCCCCTAAGTCGGTTCCCGAGCTTTGCCCAATCAGACGCTTGACCACACATATCAACAAGGGTGCGCGCTGGGGGTAATGACGTGTCTCAAAAACTCGGTTTGGTCACACACGACGTAGGTCTTCACCGCATGTATGTTTGCCCCAAAGACAACACACCTGTCATGGGTCGCAAGCCCCAGGTCACCTTGGTCGTAAGCACCTTGGTCGTAAGTCAAGTACTGAGACACCGTATCCCGACACCGTGTCTCCTCGTGATGAATGCCGACTGTCCGGTCTCGCTCGTCGGAGGTGCTCCCGTCTGACATTCTCGAGCTTGAACTCTCCTGCTCATATCGCATTCGGCGGTCGTAATCGTGTCGTCTCTATTCTTTAAAAACCCCGCCCTGAGTGCGTCATCGCCCGCGTCTCCTGCGGCGTAGTGCGACAACCAGTCCGCCATGCAGTTTCACTCTCCGGACACGAACTAAAGGTGAACCGGCTGAGCGCCAAGGCCTATTGAAAACACTTTCCCTTTGTCCACACCTGTCAGGGAGCGGAGATCATCCGTCCTCTGAAATGAGCAAGAGCGACGTAGTCAGCCCACTTGTCTATAGCCCACTTGTCGATAGCCCGTCTACTTGTCTATAGCCCACTTGACCAGCAAAGAGCTCTCTTTCACGGGCATCCCGCTTACATTCGGCAGCGGTGAACTTCTTGGACGCAAACTGGAGTTGCACCTCACGCCCCCCTTGGCTCTGCAGGCCTCAGCGTTCTTCGCCTGACACCCCACGCCGTCCTTGCCAATGACGTGCCCCGGGTACCTCACTCTTAAACCGTTCACTCTTATCGAGTCTCAGGTAAAATCAGTTCGCCCTGCACAACCGCAAGATCTTTTCTATCCTCTCTAGCATCCCGGCTTCGGCGTCCATCGCTGCGACAATATCGTCAATGTAACAGAGCGTGCTAATGTCCAGCACCTCCTCGAAAGACGCGTCCATTGCGCTCAAACTCGAAAAGCCCAAATGGCGTGACGAACGCAGTAAGATGCTTACTCTCCTCAGCGATGGGTACATTCCAGAACGCTGACGACATGTCAAGCGTACAGTAAATACGATGGCCCGCCGCAGTCCTTAGGTGAACCCAGATACTCGAAATCGGATAGGAGTCCGCAACCATTGACTCGTTCAAGCGCCGATAGTCTAGCACACATCGCCACTCTCCCATCTTCTTCTTTACGAAGTGCGGTGCTGCGGCCCACTCGCTCTTGGACGGCCGGATTACTCCCATCTCCAACTGCTTCCTCACCTGCACCTCCAGCTCTCCACGCAACCATGGTTCCAGGTGCCTCATCCTTGCCTTGTAGGGCCGCCCTCTCACTGTGAACCGAGCCTCGTACCGAGCCTCGTACCGAGCCTCGTACCGAGCCTCGTACCGAGCCGGCGCCACCTTCGGCGACTCCCACCAGCAATCTCTGTAGCCCACCAGCAACCTCCACAACGTCGCGGGTAGTGTGCCACCCATGTGTGTGCCCCGTCTCTTCCTCGTCGTCGTCCTCAACCAACGAGTTGCCCACGGTAAAGGTTCTCCCTGCACTCCTTTCGCTCTCTCGAGCCCACCCACCTTATCTACCGACGGCGGAAACCTCGGCACATCCCGGTAGCCGATACACCAGTCCCGGTAGCCGATACACCAGTCCATGTGCTGTCCTCGTGGTGGGCGCCATCTGGTCCCACTCGTCGGAGGTGGTCCCGTCCGAGCTCTCCTTGCTGCTGCTCATGTCGTATTCGCCGGTCGTAATCGTGTCGTCTCTATTCTTTAAAAACCTCGCCCTCGGTGCGACCTAACGAGGCGAGCCATTTACGTCTTTGCCGGCCGGCCCGACGAGCCGGTCTCGCCCACTGGGCCTGCTCGAGCTAGAGTCCGTGGTCCAACGTCAGTTCAAAAATCATTCAACCCGTACGAGCCGTTCGTGTCTCTGCCGTCTCAACACGCACGCCCCCACGGCTCGCTACACTGGTTGTATCACTGCAACCACCGTGACTCCTACGCGCAGCTCCGCGGCCTCCAGCGGCCGGCCCGTGTGTCCTCACGACACGCAGGGTGTCGTCACGACAGGCAGTGTGTCCTCACGACGGCTGCCACCATGTGAGGGGGATTCCGCTCCTGCCACAGAGCAGCAATGCCTGTTCGTATGGCGTAGTGAGAGGCTTCATTTCGCCGCGGCCGGTACGTCGCCGTCGTCAGGTGCTTGCATCCAAGCCACTTGGTAACGACCTCAACAGACTGGCCACACGCTTCCCAATTTTATGCCCCCCAACATGGCCGCTCCAACATGGCCGCTCCAACATGGCCGCTCCAACATGGCCGCTCCAACATGGCCGCTCCAACATGGCCGTAGTGGAGTAGCAATATGACGCATGTGCGGAGCGTCTCGGGAACGTACACCCTTCCTGAAGCCGTATGACGCCACCGTTTACGAACACCCTGCCAGGCCCGCATGAAGGTGCGCCGCCGCCATGAGGTCCTCCTCCATCAGTCTGTTCACCCTGCTTCATAATTCATCCCATATCTGTAGGACCCAACTGAGGCACATCCGTATCTATGACGTGCGAAGGTTCGGCAGCGAATTGGGAGATGAAGGGTCAGAGGTACCCGACCAGAGGTACCCGAGGAAGCTGGACGGCCGTATGGAGCTGCGCTTCAGCGAGCTGTGATGCCGTGGTGGTGGTGCAGGCAGACACGGATAACGCGAGCGGTAAGCCGGAGCCCGGACGGGTGTAGTTCTAACATCGACCCGACAGGGCCGGTGTGTTGAGCCGTCAGGGTGTGCGACCGGGACCCGTGCACCTTGACACTCCGTTCGGTCCTCGAGTCACAACCAGCCCAATTTGTTCCGTATGACTATGTCCCCCCGTCGTCAGAATGGTCATGGTCACTAGGTCGGTCACTAGGTCGGGGCCGTAGGTCGGTCACTAGGTCGGGGCCGTAGGTCGGTCACTAGGTCGGGGCCGTAGGTCGGTCACTAGGTCAGCCACGCGACTTGCCGGTCGTGATCTAGTGTGTGCTGTCTCTCGTTCTGGAAGCGGGTCCCATTAAAGGGGAGGGTACCATTAAAGGGGAGGGTACCATTAAAGGGGAGGGTACCATTAAAGGGGAGGGTACCATTAAAGGGGAGGGTCCCATTAAAGGGGAGGGTCCCATTAAAGGGGAGGGTAC
>NW_011646048.1:38124-42314 GCF_000223845.1 Gregarina niphandrodes | reverse complement strand
GGGAGGGTCCCATTAAAGGGGAGGGTCCCATTAAAGGGGAGGGTACCATTAAAGGGGAGGGTCCCATTAAAGGGGAGGGTCCCATTAAAGGGGAGGGTCTCATCCAGTTGCAAGACACTCGTCTGATTCTGTCGGGGTAGTCTACCAGTGTAGTTCAATGTAACGAAGTTGCAGTAGGTTTATCGCAGCCTATCGTGTCTGATTGTTTTAGGAGGTTATCCCAAAGTCTGAGCATTGCGTGCCGGTTTTCGAACACATGGCAGCCTACATATTTACCCGTTTTATTTTGGCGAGCACACACCAATCCACCTGAACCACCATGACAAACATCTTCCATCACTTGTTGTGTGAAAGTAAAGTTTCCCGTCCTATTACCGAACTGCGTACAATGGTTCGTATTGTAATAAACCAGTCGCGGTGGCGACGACTCCGAAGGCGTCCATACGTCTTTTATTACAAAACCAACTAGAGTCAAACCGAGAGCGGTTGCTCCCACCTTCAATACCAACCGGTCGCATAACCGCACACGTGCAGGTCCACCCTTCTTCCTCCCACCGTGGTACTCGTGCTGGTTCACGTCCTGATAGTTAAAGACATCTCTCTCGGAGTTCAAGTCCTCCTTCAACTCAACGTATACGTTACTCCCACCTTCACCGCCCTTAACCAGTGGAAAAAACCTTCGCCACAGTTCTCGTGCCACTAAACAGACTTTCCATTTGTAGCTCCTCAAAGACACATGCGCTTCCTCCGGCAACTCCAGCCGCTCTTCCATTGTCGCCCTCTCCTCTCTCGGATGCCCTGAACTACTAGGCAACTCAGAATGGACACCAAACTCAGAATGGACATCAAACTCAGAATTGCCGCCCAACTCGGGGCCACCCTTCACCACCACAGCGAACAGCTCCCACACCGCCGGCTCTCTTCTCAACTGTACACTTACCAAAGCTCGCATGAGAATAACCGAGGATTTTTTATGTGTCCGATGTCGCAGAAGCAGCCCCTGCTAAAGGATAGTGAACAGCTCCCATGGTCATACTTACTGTTGAGTTCCATGTAAGAGTTAGGTGTAGTGTTGAATCAGTTAGTATCGAATTCAGTTAGGTCAAAAAGTCCCCGTCAAGCTTTCCGTATGGTCATCGACACGATCGACTGGTGGTAAGTTGTGTGTTTTGTAGCAAAGGTACGTACAGTTTCTACGGTCTTGATTGACGACACGGTCAGTCAGCTGGGATGGAGTGATGCGGAAGGCATGTATGGTAGTGTTATTGCATGTTAGGGATGCGAATTGACAGAAGCAATGCTTGTCGCGACGTTCTTCGTTGACTGTACCGGAGCAGTTGGGGTGTCTATATTGAGGAAAGACTTCCTGATTGACATCTTGTAATAGAGTGGCGAAAGAGATCTGCTTGTTCGGGAGTGTTACATCCTGTGTTACATCCTGTGTTACATCCTGTGTTACATCCTGTGGTGGTGATTGGCAATAGATTTGACAGCCTATCACATCTGGACGTTGTGTGAGACTGTTCCAAAGAGACACCATCGATCCCCGATCTTCAAAGATGTGACAACCTACACGTTCAATCATCTTAGCGGCATGCCTAGTAGCGTGTGCACACATGAGACCTCCGGAACCACCATTACACCCATCGGGCAAGGTCTGCGTCGTGAAAGTAAAGTTGCTTTTCTTGTTGCCCAACTCCGCACACACTTCCGCAGAAACACCATAATCCGACGGATTTAACCATTGACTTATACTAGACAACGCTTCCAAATATCCGTCATTGACAGACCTAGAGATCATAGGCCACAGTATGTAACCTCCTAATGTCAGACCAACAGCCATACCACCTACCATCGTACCCCCACAAAACCACTTCGCTTTCTCTTTCGCTAGTAGCTTTCTTTTCTCTTCCGCCGTTGGGCTGCATTGTGAATTGACCCACTTCACCGTCTCCAGACCCCTGTCCAACTTCACATCGTCCAACTTCACATCTTCCAAACCCCCGTTCAATTCCACCCCATCCCAGTCCAGTTCCAAAACCCCCTCCAAATCCAAAGCCCCCTCTGACTCCACGCTGTCAAGCCCGTCCAGATACCTCGGCTGCCACTCCACAAACGACCCATCAAGTCGCGCATCCCGCTCCACACCTACCAGCTCCAATCCCTCCAATCCCTCTTCCCAAAATCCATCCTGTCCGTTCGCACTCGACGTTTCCGAGTAACGCAACGGCTCCCATAACTCCGGCATCTCCAGCTCCTCACCACCCGACTCGGAACCGTCCCTGACCACTATCGCGAACAATTCACACATCAAATGACTCCTCCTCAACAGCTGCGTACTCTTCAAGGTCCTCATCCTTTTTTGGGCGACAAAAATTTGCACGACCGCGCAACCGTCCCACATATTTCGTGGACATCAAAGGTCAAACGCGGATTGGACCGGACTAGCCGCCACCATCGTCGCATAACTGTTTCGCCCTACCTGGATGTATTCGGCGGCAAGACGGAGCACACGTGTGCGCAAAGCTTATGTGGAGATGACGTTTGCGAGTGGGTGGGAAATTAGTCGAGGCCGAGGCCACCTTGTCTGTTCGGCTTGTATGATGGGACGTGACTGACCGCGACTGATGGGACGCAGTAGGTGGACGGGGGCCTCACTCCTTCCTTCCGGCCAGGGACATCACGACATCAATAATTTTTATACGTACCTTCGTAGCCTTGATAGCGACGCGAACACAACGACAACAGGGATGCCCCCCTACCCACCATGAACTGCTGCTCACTGGCAACAGCTGCTGGATATGGGTTGGGGGTGCTGTGGGCTCACATGCCGAGGTTCCCGCAACCAGAGTCGATGAGAAGTCACGGATCGAGTTGGTTCCACGGATCAGCAGCAAGCCGTGGTCTGAAGCTGACGTCACCAGCGAGGAGCGATTCTAACGGAGTCGACTCCGTAGCGGCCGCAGTCCGGCATGTAGCGTTCAACATGGAAGAAGCCGCCATGATTGAGCCCCACGGTAGGTCCGACCAGAATGGCCCTATGCGCCAAGATGGTATACGTCGACGAGCTCAGACTATGCGCCCCGAGGCACAGAGAGGCCCCGGCACTGGATCCACCAAGGGGAGCTACGACACTCTTGGTGGAGACTAACCACGCGAAGCAGAAATGGCTCTTTGAGCAAGGCGCGCAGCACATGGACGGCGAACTGATACGCCGTCCAGAACACCGTCATGCTGCACCGACAATGGCAAATGCACCATAGAGGCCGACGCGTCCGAGTTAGAAGGGGCTGTACTCAAACAGGCGCAAGGAGATGCCGAAGGGAACGGGAGTTGTTCGCGGTCAAGTGGGCCACGGTCAAGTGGGCCACGGTCAAGTGGGTCATCGAGAAGTGGCGAGACTACATCTCCCAGTTCACGGTCAGGACAGACCACAACAACCTGCGGTACCTCACCAGCGTGGACAAGGGCAGGCAAGGTCTTCAGATGGGCACTCACACTAAGCGACTATGACTTCACCATAGAATTCATCTCCGACACGAGTCCAACAACATAGCCGACGAGCTCACTAGACTGTTTTAGGCACTGCCTCACGGATGATAGTGCGACAGTATTCGCTACCTATATATCTGATTAAATGGAGGCAGAGAACCGCGGCTAGCCAAGAGATGAGTGGACCAACGTTGAAGCAATGTTAGAGACAAAGTAAGTGTTATCACGGCGTGTGCATCCATTAATAGAAGGCGGCGAGGCTACCAAACTGATCATCATTGCTTGCCGAGATTGCGGTATTGGGACAAGTACAAGTTGTGGGATGATTAATCTCAACGCACGTAGGTTAGTTGTGGGGTAAAGTTACGTGCAAAAGATGGATCGAGGAATGAACGATTTCAGTTTGTCCCCCATGGGTCAGATTGACAGCATTTCAAGCCGTCCGAACCTTTTCCAGCCACGTCTAGCCGATGTGTGCGATGAAACTTCGCCTCTGAAACGATTCCTGAGAGCCCGCGAAGAACTATATATTGGTGAATTGATTGATGCCGCCAAGTGTGGGCTTATCTACGATGTGGATGAACTCATCTACCTTCCAGAAGGTCATCCAGGCCAGGGATCAGGCCGTTCGTGGTTATATTTACCAAACGAGAAATGGAGGACATTCACGACTTTGTAGCGCTGCGGACCAAGGAGGA
>NW_011646048.1:37658-38104 GCF_000223845.1 Gregarina niphandrodes | reverse complement strand
CTTACCACACGCATGAGGCGTGTGCGGAGACGAAACGATTACCAGCTGCACTTACCACACGCATGAGGCGTGTGCGGAGACGAAACGATTACCAGCTGCACTTACCACACGCATGAGGCGTGTGCGGAGACGAAACGGTTGCCAGCTGCACTTACCACACGCGTGAGGCGTGTGCGGAAACGAACGATTACCAGCTGCACTTACCACACGCATGAGGCGTGTGTGGAGACGAACGATTACCAGCTGCGCTTGCAACTACATGGTGTTATACACTGCCAGATTAGGCCATATTTTGATCGGGTGAAACGTTCATACTTATAGTTCAAATATCATTTACGATGATCTTAATATACGTAACCTCATTAAGACTGAAATCTCTTCGAAAATGTCAGGCCACGAAATGCTCCAGCGTTGCTTGGTCGGAGGACCCACTTGCCTTGCTACCA
>NW_011646048.1:35889-37638 GCF_000223845.1 Gregarina niphandrodes | reverse complement strand
GATCGGATGTCTGCTCGTGTAGAATTGGTTCGTGGAAATATCCGCAAAATTATATCACACGCATGAGGCGTGTGCGGAGACGAAACGATTACCACCTGCACTTACCACACGCATGAGGCGTGTGCGGAGACGAAACGGTTGCCAGCTGCACTTACCACACGCATGAGGCGTGTGTGGAGACGAA
Organism: Gregarina niphandrodes; assembly: GCF_000223845.1. Taxonomy (NCBI): domain Eukaryota; phylum Apicomplexa; class Conoidasida; order Eugregarinorida; family Gregarinidae; genus Gregarina; species Gregarina niphandrodes. The sequence continues at coordinate 37,454 of NW_011646048.1, read as the reverse complement.
CGATTACCAGCTGCGCTTGCAACTACATGGTGTTATACACTGCCAGATTAGGCCATATTTTGATCGGGTGAAACGTTCATACTTATAGTTCAAATATCATTTACGATGATCTTAATATACGTAACCTCATTAAGACTGAAATCTCTTCGAAAATGTCAGACCACGAAATGCTCCAGCGTTGCTTGGTCGGAGGACCCACTTGCCTTGCTACTGAACTGATCATCATTGCTTACCGAGATTGCGGTATTGGAACAAGTACAAGTTGTGGGATGATTAATCTCAACGCACGTAGGTTAGTTGTGGGGTAAAGTTACGTGCAAAAGATGGATCGAGGAATGAACGATTTCAGTTTGTCCCCCATGGGTCAGATTGACAGCATTTCAAGCCGTCCGAATCTTTTCCAGCCACGTCTAGCCGATGTGTGCGATGAAACTTCGCCTCTGAAACGATTCCTGAGAGCCCGCGAAGAACTATATATTGGTGAATTGATTGATGCCGCCAAGTGTGGGCTTATCTGCAATGTGGATGAACTCATCTTACCCTTCCAGAAGGTCATCCAGGCCAGGGATCAGGCCGTTCGTGGCTATATTTACCAAACGAGAATGGAGGACATTCACGACTTTGTAGCGCTGCGGACCAAGGAGGAGGAAGAAAGGCAAACTGAGCTCAACAGAGCCACCATAATAATTCCGGGCCAGACATATATGGATCAGTTCTTCCCTAAACTCGAGCGGGAGAAGCCTGAACCTCCCAAAAATGTCCCCCAAAGACAAACTACACTGGAGGAGACTTTGAAATTTCGGAAGTTGGTCAATCACGAAACACTCTTTTCCATCAATGAGGAAGACTACTTCCAGCGCACACCGGAGCGTGTGGTGTCAAAGGACCCAGTACATGATATGGGTTCTGGTGGGCCAGCCTTCTTGGCCATTCTGATTGCGCCCTTCCCGTTCACAAATCGGTGAGGTTTGGTGGGCTTGTTCCGCCCGTTGAACCCGGTCTTATAAGAAGAGCGTCTCCCAGATTCGTTCAAGACGAGAAGACCATTTCCAGGAATGATACCCCGAATGAAACTCGTTCGGGGAGCACCGGACCACCCAGTACCAGTCGTGACCAGGAGAATCACAACCAGCATAGTGCTCCTCGAGCCCGAAGACGTCGTTCTCGCAACGGCGGTCGACGTGGTGCTTCGTTGTTGGCACCTTTCATCATGCAGGTTGTGGGCGTGGTTGGCATGATCGGATGTCTGCTCGTGTAGAATTGGTTCGTGGAAATATCCACAAAATTATATCAGCTTCGTCGATGGACTAGCTGCACTTACCACACGCATGAGGCGTGTGCGGAGACGAAACGATTACCAGTTGCACTTACCACACGCATGAGGCGTGTGCGGAGACGAAACGGTTGCCAGCTGCACTTACCACACGCGTGAGGCGTGTGCGGAGACGCAACGATTACCAGCTGCACTTACCACACGCATGAGGCGTGTGTGGAGACGAACGATTACCAGCTGCGCTTGCAACTACATGGTGTTATACACTGCCAGATTAGGCCATATTTTGATC
>NW_011646048.1:35380-35869 GCF_000223845.1 Gregarina niphandrodes | reverse complement strand
CATAGTGCTCCTCGAACCCGAAGACGTCGTTCTCGCAACGGCGGTCGACGTGGTGCTTCGTTGTTGGCACCTTTCATCATGCAGGTTGTGGGCGTGGTTGGCATGATCGGATGTCTGCTCGTGTAGAATTGGTTCGTGGAAATATCCACAAAATTATATCAGCTTCGTCGATGGACTAGCTGCACTTACCACACGCATGAGGCGTGTGCGGAGACGAAACGATTACCAGCTGCACTTACCACACGCATGAGGCGTGTGCGGAGACGAAACGGTTGCCAGCTGCACTTACCACACGCGTGAGGCGTGTGCGGAAACGAACGATTACCAGCTGCACTTACCACACGCATGAGGCGTGTGTGGAGACGAACGATTACCAGCTGCGCTTGCAACTACATGGTGTTATACACTGCCAGATTAGGCCATATTTTGATCGGGTGAAACGTTCATACTTATAGTTCAAATATCATTTACAATGATCTTAATATACGT
>NW_011646048.1:25592-35359 GCF_000223845.1 Gregarina niphandrodes | reverse complement strand
AGGCGTGTGCGGAACGAACGATTACAAGCTGCACTTACCACACGCATGAGGCGTGTGTGGAGACGAACGATTACCAGCTGCACTTACCACACGCATGAGGCGTGTGTGGAGACGAAACGTTACCAGCTGCACTTACCACACGCATGAGTCGTGTGCGGAGACAACGATTACCAGCTGCACTTACCACACGCATGAGGCGTGTGTGGAGACGAACGATTACCAGCTGCGCTTGCAACTACATGGTGTTATACACCGCCGTATTAGGCCATATTTTGATCGGGTGAAACGTTCATACTTATAGTTCAAATATCATTTACAATGATCTTAATATACGTAACTTGCTACTGGTCGGAGCCTTGCTACTGAACTGATCATCGTTGCTTGCCGAGATTGTGATGTTGGAACAAGTACAAGTCATCGCATTCCGGCGGCCACCCGGGAGTCGGCGCGCAAGAGGGTCCAAGCTCTATACTACTGGCCCGGTTACGTCCAGGACATCGAACAAGACGTCGCATCACTCGACCACGATGGGACCAGTACACGCAGGAGGCGCCAACTGGAGCTTCCTCGTCATCCCGCTATATAATCGTCCCAACGTCGGACGCCATGCAGACCGTCCGGGCCGTAACGGCCCACTCTGCGATAAACACATCCCCGTGCGGGGCAGTGTTCGGCAAACAGGGACCACAGCACAAAGAGTCGGGATCACTAGAGGTAACGGACCCGATATAAAACACTTCCTGGGCATTGCTCCAAGTTCCTTCCGGGGCATCATAACGGTCGTATTTTTGTCACAACTCACGACAGTGCATCTCTTAGGAAACTTTCGACGAGGTCAAGGGAATCATAGCCAAGGCAGTGGCATTAACTATGCCAAGGCGGGGCCGTGGTTTCGTGGTTATGACAGACATCTCTTTATTTAATAATAAGAAATGCGTGGGTTGAAAGGCGAACTAAGTGGTGTGTCGGGAAGTGAGTTGTTGTCGATTTTGTTGGCCTCAGATGGGAGCAAGCCGGAGTTGGACAATTGTGTGGCGCAGGTGGCCGCGATAGAGATAGGCGATAGCAGCGTGATGGCTGTGGCGTTGGCGCCGAGGGATGTGTTTGAGACTGACGGCAAGCCGGCGTCAGTTTCAGGCTTGTTCCACGCCTGCTGGAGCCGGATGATGGTATGGCGACCGGAGGGGGCGAAGAACAACGGGCGCGCTGAGGCGACACTGCTGCGTGGGTTAGTGCGGGACTTTGTGTTTTTGGATCGTCCGCCGGAGGCGATTGCGGCACTGTGCGGCGAGATCTTTGGCGACCAGGAGCACGAGTTGATGGGTCTCATATCCGAGTGCCAGGAGACGGGCGAGAAGGTCACCCACAACGAAATCTACGGCTGCGTCACAAGCCGGCCGATGCATGCTTCCGAATTCCAGGAGATCTCGGCGCTGGTGCCCGAAGACTGGAGACCGGTGCTGGAACGAAGGGCGAACTGGGAATCTCCGGAGTGGCGGGACCTCGAGAACGCGCGCATGGGCCCCGTCCCAAGTCGAGAATGATTTGTTTGCGCTCCTCCGGGCTTTACTTTTTTAAATATGGGATCTGCTACGCCGCTAAGTGGGTGCTTTAGGTCGTGCGTTTACCCGACGCCGCCACGGCGGGTCTTTGCCACGGTGGGGTGACCCATGAAAGAGCCGGAGTCGGAGGCGTCAGAGGACGGAGATCAACAAATGTGGCAGCTGCAAGACGGTTCGACAACACGCAGAGATACGTTAAAGCCCTACTCTGTGTAGTAGAGTTACGCACAAGTACGAATATTGACGGGAGATTCCCTAACGCACAAGCGATAGGACCCGTAGTAGCATGGGCCAGAGAGTGATCGCTAGAATAGATCTCGAGATTTATGCGGCACGGATCAGGCAATTGCACAAGGCAAGATATGTGTACATTTTAGGGAGCCTGAATCCGGCTGATGCGATTTCAAGGAGACGCCGTCTCCCCCTTTAAAACTATTTTTATTCTACTTAGCATATGATTTTCTAAGACTAGAAATCCGGTTGCACTTTGTAATTGAACCTTTGGACGAACCCTTGGCATTGAACCTGCACTATGGGGAGGCGCTCCGTCCTTGCTCCCGTCGAGGTGTACCCGGGTCTATGGTGAAACTACGGAAGAAGTCTGGTGTCGGGCCGAGAGAAAGGTACTACGGACGGATCGAGGGCGCTCGAATGAGCGTGTGACAATATTGCCAGTGCGCGGGGGTCACGTTGTTGATGCAGGCGGACGCGGACAACGGGAGCGGTCAGGCAGACGTCGCAACGAGTGTAGGTCTAACAGTGAGCGCTATTTGGACATAACGATCTCAAAAGAAATCTTTGTCTCTAATAATTACAAACGTAAGGTTAATTACCTGAGCCATTAACAGCGATGCTGAACCCAGGGACAACGACAACAGGGATGCCCCAACCCATCATGGACGAATCACTGGCGACAGCTGCTGGATGGGTTGAAACATTTCATTTTCCAACGAACGCACCAAAGCACTTCCACGCAGTAATGGGAAACATACTAGCTAAACTACGGTTTGCCAACGATATATATCAAGACGATATCTTCATAGCCGCATCTAACCCGAAACAACTGAAAGATCGTTACAACAGAACCAGCTGATCAGCTGCAACTTCCAAGTGAACCAGACTGCTCGGATATACCCTAGACAAACACAAACTATCGATACCAGATACGAAGAACTACTGGAAGCGGATAGAAGAACTACTGAAATCTAACAACCTATCAAAAGAGCTGCTCAGACCCTAGCATATTACTAGCATACAATTTACGATAAGAAAGCTGCTGACCAATAAAGCACTGACAATCTATACTAAAGCACTAACTACCAAAGCGCAAAAGACCTTCTCCGCTTCTTCCGGAGAACCACTATATCTTACTGCATCAATCCCGCTACCGGCGGTTCACAACTATGCAAACTCCAACGAAGACCAAGGGGCTTATATGCTCATAAAGAAATATCTCAGCCAAATCAAAGACTATACTGCTAACACCGACTTACAAGTTTTCACAGACAATGCTCTACTAGCCAAAGCGCTGGCGAGCCAACAACTCATACTACCGAAACCATATACCATTCCCGCAAGATCAAAGTACTACTCGACATGTTGAAGAACACGAAGACAACATACCACTACATTCAAGGGAAATAGCCATCACGGAGAACACACAAGCACCAAGACAGAAAGCACGCCACACGAGCCAAACAATTATATCCAAAAATTTCCGCACACAACGCGGCACCATACAACTCACTCCGCACACAACATACACGCACACAAGTTAGATCTAATCTAGATCTTGATCTTGAAGAAATCCGGGACAAATCAAGAAAAAGACGAATAATCTCGGAGACCACTGTGGGCTTCCGCTACATGTCGAGGTTCTCGCGACCAAAGCCGATGGGCAAGTCCGAACGGAACGAATGGGTTTGGCAGCAAGGCGTGACCCGAAGCCCACAGTCCAGGCAATTTGACCTGCTGGACGTACCCAGAACAGAACTAAGCGCCGACAAAAAGGAACTAAGCGCCGACAAAAAGGAACTAAGCGCCGACAAAAAGGAACTAAGCACCGACAAAAAGGAACTAAGCGCCGACAAGAAGGAACTAAGCGCCGACAAAAAGGAACTAAGCGCCGACAAAAAGGAACTAAGCGCCGACAAAAAGGAACTAAGCACCGACAAAAAGGAACTAAGCGCCGACAAGAAGGGTCAATCGGTGGCGGGAGTCAATCTTTAATTCGAACTTTAAGTTGACCATCTCAAGTTATCATCTCAGCATGTCGCAGTAGTGTTCGTCCATGCTGCCCACCAGCCACCACAGAGGAGGAGTTTGAGCACCCCGAAGTGCAACTTTTTGTCAAACGTGGCCAGGTTCGGGACAGCACTGCGCTGAGTGGGTGCTTCAGGTCCTGCGTGTACCCGACGCCGGGGGAGGTGCCAACATTCCACGACCTGTTATCAACGCGGCCGCATCGACTGAAGAGGCAGCAGACCCGCTACGGGACAGGCAGGAATCACGGTTCCGGATATGTTATGCTATTGCTGCAGGCCATTCTGAGCGCAGCGGCATGACAGATGGGCTAAGGAGTTCCACTTCGAATGGGGCGATAGAACGGTGGTGTAGGCACTTGGATAAGCTTGTTCTGCTCTCGTAGAGAGCACGGCCGGTCTTGGCCAAATGGGGTGACCCACGAAGAAGCCGGAGTCGGAGGTGTCAGAGGACGGAGATCACAGCTAATGTGAGGCGCCACCACCCACCGCAGGGAGGACTGCCCCCACAGCAGTGACAGATGGCTGCCCCCACAGCAGCAGGCTCATCCGCGGCGAGGTGGGTGAAGGCAAGACCGTACCGCAGGGGCTGCAGGTCTGGTTTCAGACTTGTCTAAGGGTGTTTCAGCAAGGGCTTATTGTGGCAGCCGTACCAGCAGTTGTCTACATGTAGCTTGGGGTGGTCTAGTTCGTGCATTAGGTGAAGGACGGTTTTGAGAGTGGTTTGAATGCCTGCAATGGTTGAGATGTTGCGCGGGACGTCGGGTTTTGCGTCCCTTGCTGCGCTTTGGCACACAGCATAGGCGAAGCCGCAGGGGCATTTCTCTAATTTGGTAAAGGTGTTGCGCGTGCAGTTGGAGCAGTAGCCGGAGCAGCCGTGTACGATGGGGAGTAGAGCGAAGTGGGGGGCTGCAGCAGCGGCGACCTTGAAATTGCGTCTGACGGATTGCCGCCCGAGTTCCTTCCAAGACGGCCCGGCATCGCTGGTCATATTCCAGCCAGGTGTCAGAGTCGCGTTGGTGGCGAGTGCCCGGGCAACATGTTCACCCAGACGCTCGAGGTTTGCTCCGGGTGTATCGCAAAATATTCGGCAGACCCTTTTTCCTGGTCGAAGCAGGAAGGCATCCCAAAGACTCTTTGAGTCTCGTCCCTCATAGCCAGCAAAGCCGTAGCATACATCGCGCAATTGACCGTCGCCTACCACGCGACACACCAACCCGCCACGACCACCGAAACAAGTCTCGTTCAACTGCGGCTCGAACCCCACTCGGTCAGGTTCACACTTTTCTTCCAACTGCTCCAACTGCACCGGCAGCAACGACGGGAAAGGAAGCCGAGACATCCACAGACATTCCAACAATGCCGGTGGCGACTTGCTGAACTTCTGCAACACTATTGCAGAGCTCACAAATGCACTGCAGCACACGAACGACAAATAGGACAATTTCATACAGACGTTTAGATAACCCTTCTTTGGGCGCACAGGTGGTGGCGGCGGCGGAGGGAGCCAGCCAGTGTCGCTAAGTTGAGAAGAGGTCTCCGTCTCCGGTGGCTCACAACCCCTTTCTGGCTCCGGGTCATCCGACACCAAGATAGCCACTGACTTGCGCCAGTATTCGGGCACGTGCGGCTCCAGCTCGAACCATACACTCCGTGTCACCGGTTGCGAAGAACACACTTCCAACGCCATCCCGCCCAACGATCGAGCCCGCACGCGCGCCAACGCCTGCTCCCAATCCGCCGGACCGCAGTGCCCAAATGTGTCCCGCCAAATACGCTGTGGCGCACGCGAACTCTTCCAGCATCTGGCCTTAACCGCTTGAAACGTCCGCCACAACCCGTCCCCCAGGAACGCCTCCGTGTGCGGCGCAGGCTTGCCTCCGTGCAACAACGCTCGCAGTTTCACGCAGTCTCGGAACAAATCAAACCCCGCTTCGTCACCTTCTTCGTCGCCAGCACCAGCCTCCGCACTGGTACCCACGCCGCCCCCCTCGTCGCCAGCACCAGCCTCCGCACTGGTACCCACGCCGCCCCCTTCGTCGCCCGCATGAGGCTCTGCACTGGTACCCACACAAACCCTTGCGACACCAGTCGCCACATCTTCACTCGCCACATCTTCCTTCGCCACATCTTCCTTCGCCACATCTTCCTTCGCCTTGTCTTCATTCGCCTTGTCTTCATTCGCCATCAACTGCGCTTTCTCCTCGTCCACCGGCTTGGAACGTTCATTCTCGATCCGGAACACGGTCCCTGCCGGCACAGTCCCTGCTGGCACAGTCCCTGCTGCCAAGGGCGACTGCGGCACCCCGATTCTCCAGAACTTCGAACCCGATGCCAAGCTGTCAAGCACTCGCATCCGGGCCTTCGGCGCCACTGCCAGCAGGGTCATACCATCCACCAATACGCCTTTCCGTCGCACCCCCACTGTCATCAATCGCATGTCCATATCTTCAGTTATCGCCGGCTCGATTCCATCCGGGTTCACCACGTAGGCCAGCCGTTCCGCCAACTCCAAACTCCGCGATCGCACACCGAACACCGATCTCATCCCTCCCAAAAATAAATACCACCCGTCTGCTAGCACAACACTCGTGGGGTCACACAACAGTAACTCCAGCTAGCAAGGGCCGAGTCCCAGCGGGTGCTTGACCACATAAAAAAGTGTGTGTGACACACAACCATCAAGAAGTGTGACAACCGAGACCGAGCCGGGTTAAGAGAATAAAAAGCCCTGGGTGGATGCACTCTCTGTTACGTCACCGGGTGTTCACTTGGGAACACTTCAGGCTTGGGAGAGGGCGTGACATAGCGGGCGTAGGGGTCATGACAGCCATACCAACAGTTGTCAACATGTCGTTTGGGGTGGTCTAGTTCGTGCAGGAGGTGAAGGACGGTCTTGAGAGTGGTTTGAATGCCGGCGGCGGCGGATACGGTGGTCGGGTCTCCGGGTTTTGGATCTGCCGTTTTGCTTTGGCATACAGCGTAGGCGAAGCCGCACGGGCATTCGCGTTTCTCTAATTCAGCAAAGGTGTTGCGCGTGCAGTTGGAGCAGTAACCGCTGCAGCCTTGTACGCGAGGGAGCTGGACAAAGTGGGGCGCCGAGGCCGCTGCGGCCGTCGGGTTGGTTATGATCCTGCCAGGACGGGGCGCGACCACCGTCCAAGGTGTGTTGTGTGCGGAACCGTCGGTCGTAATCCAGCCGGGTATGAGGGTCGCGTTGGTGGCGAGTGTGCGGGCGACATGATCTCCCAGACGCTCGAGGGTTGCCCCGGGCGCGTCACAATAGATACGGCAGCTTCTCGACTGCGGCCCACCGACGAAGGCCTTCAACAGACTTTCTACATCACGTCCCTCATAACCAGCAAAGCGGTAGCACACATCCCGCATTGGGCCGTTACGCATCACTCGACATATCAACCCGCCGGTGCCACCAGAACATGTCGGCGGATTAGCTGTCTGGAACCAGGCATCCCGCAAACACGTTTCTTGCGATCGCCCAGACTGCTCCAGAGAAGGCATCGACAACGACTTCGAGGACTTCAACTCTTGCGCACACGTCCACAAACTTTCCGCCACTACTGGCGGTGGTGGCGGTACCTCTTCATGCCAGAGTCCGAAACTCCGCAAGACCAATCCGAAAAAAACACACGTGCCAAAAGCGACCGACCCAAACAAGGCGACAGACCCGCAGCTTTCCACGCAGCCATCGCGGCATTTCGAACTCGATGGTGCCCGCACTGGTTCTGATGGAACTTCCCAATCCTCCTCCTCCTCGTCCTCGTTCGCCTGAGGCTCCTCGTTCTCCTCCTCCTCCGGTGCCACCCACCTGCTGTCTGGCTCTGGGTCATCACGCACAAACTTGGCCACCGCCTCGCGCCAGTATTCCGGCACTTGCAGCTCCAACTCGAACCACGCACTCCGTGTCACCGGCTTCGAAGAACATACCTCCAGCCCCACCGGACCCCATAGCTTAGCTAAGTTATGTTGATACTCCAGAATGTGCACCCAGTTCCCCAGCACCTGACCCGAGTCTCCAAACACATCCTCCCAAATACGCCGTGCCGCAAGCGAACGCTTCCATGACTCGTCATCAACTGCATTAAATATCTTCCACAACCCGTCCCCCAGGAACGCCTCCGTGTGCGGCGCAGGCTTGCCTCCGTGCAAGAACGCTCGCAGTTTCACGCAGTCTCGAAACAAATCAAACCCCGCTTCGTCGCCCGCCGCACTCACGCCTTCATTGGCCTTGGCTTCATAGGCCTTGTCTTCCTTCGCCTTGTCTTCATTCGCCTTGTCTTCATTCGCCTTGTCTTCATTCGCCATCAACTGCGCTTTCTCCTCGTCCACCGGCTTGGAACGTTCATTCTCGATCCGGAACACGGTCCCTGCCGGCACGGCCCCTGCCGCCATTGGCGACTGCGGCACCCCGACTCTCCAGAACTTCGAACCCGGTGCCAAGCTGTCAAGCACTCGCATCCGGGCCTTCGGTGCCACTGCCAGCAGGGTCATACCATCCACCAATACGCCTTTCCGTCGCACCCCCACTGTCAGCAATCGCATGTCCATATCTTCAGTTATCGCCGACTCGCTTCCATCCGGGTTCACCACGTAGGCCAGCCGCTCCGCCAACTCCAAACTTCGCGATCGCACACCGAACACCGACCTCATCCTTCCCAAAAAAATTAACTCCCTCACCAAAAACGATCAAGTGGTCGTCAATGAAGTCGAGCGAACGAACTTCTAGAGCGAAAGAGATCGACACGCACTCACCGCTTAAAAGCCCACCGCTTAAAAGCCCTCTGCTTTGCTTCTGGAAACAAATCCTTGTTGGGCGCTGTCACGAACCTGCCCGGGCGTAGGTAGCTTGAGAAACTCAACGTCCCCGGCATCAGAATTTTTTTCTTGTTGCGGCCAAACCCATCGCTGACGGCATTCAGTAGCTGTCGCCTCACTGTGTGGAGTGGGCTCAGCATCGGGGATTTGGTCTGTCCGGATCGAGTGATTTTCCCCTTAAAAATTCCTCCCTTTCAAAATCTTTTGTCGGTACCGAGCACAATCTCCCCCGCAGAGTCACTCAACGTGCCCGTGGCGGCTCGACTTCATTGACGACCTGCGGAAACTCATTCCATTAGCATGAGGACGGGAACCATCATGCAAAAGTGCAGGTGAATGGGAATACTGTCGAAGCGCTAATCGATACCGGAGCCAATATAGTACTGATTAAAGAAGCCTTAGCCACAAGACTCCATGGCTCCAGACGCAGTCAGGCAGGCACCATATCAGGCGTAACCGGACACATTACGACCAACGCAAACAGTAGTCACCATCACCCACATGAGTCAGGCCGGAAGCCTTCTGGGTCCCAATGCCTGGAGGACTCCGTCCTTCGCTGACCACACAGATAAATCTACTTGTGCGCTGCACGGTGGTTCCTAGTCAGAACCGACCACCAGAACGGTGCGGTTTAAACGGTGCGTGGTCCATTACAGGTAAGTCACATGATGAAGTGTCCCTTTTGCAAGTACGAATTCTCTCGTTCAGAACTTCGCCCCCGCACTCCACGACGACGACTCCTACAAGACGCGCCGCATCCGGTCGCTATGCACGACCTGCCGATGGCTGCAGCTGGCGCCGAGGTACAGTCCAGTGAGTAATACCGAGGTCCAGTAGCACCCCCACGGCGAACAGGGCGGTGGAACCACGAACCGCAGGAGAGTCGAAAGACACCTAAGTGAACGCCCTCGTGAACGGGGTCGAGGTCGAGATCCAGAAGATCTAGACAGAGGCACAATCGAACGAAGATACTTACACTAGGCTTCCAGTCTTAATACGGCGGCGCCAGGACGCTGAGTTGGGGGTACCAAAGTTTGTGTCAGGCATGAGGTGGGTTAGGCGTGAGGTGGGTTAGGCGTGACTGACTCATTGATCATTCTGGCGCGCTTGG
>NW_011646048.1:18203-25357 GCF_000223845.1 Gregarina niphandrodes | reverse complement strand
CAGGAACATAATCTGGCAGTTTGGTAATCATTTCATAAAAGGTCTTTTCCACTCGTAGTTGCTCTTCCGGCTTACGACCATGATCCACGGAAGCCATGAGATGGACAGTGTCGTTCAAGAGGCTTGTTAACAAAGCCACGACACTCTGTTGGAACCTCTCAAAGAGGCTTCCGAAGGTGAATGACGCACAATTTACACTCAGGGGTCGCCTAGTGCGTTGCCTAGTCCGTTGTAATAACCAGAAGTGACAGCCGTCCACTGATACCGTAGCTGGCTCCAGACGTACCTGCTCCACCATTGCCTCCAACAACGGTCCTTCAGCAAGTCCATCCCGGCAGTTTTTCACTTGGATGAAAATAGCCGTCATCTGTTCCGGTTCCACAATCTTTTCGTGAAATGTATTCAGAACCTCCAACGAGAAAAGGCGATGTGCTCCCTCGGCTAGGTACGGTTCAGACCCGCGTCCCTGGTTTCCGTTATCGGTTTCCTGTGCCGCTTTCCTTGCTGGCCCTATTTGTCGTCTGGGCTTCTAATCCTCGTCTCAGCCACCGTTTCTAGCCATCCGTCCATGTTGTTGTGCCCCTTCTTCGAACCCTGGGCTTCCCATCGAAAACCTCGTCTTGCACTGCCCGGGGCCGTCGCTCACTTGGACCGTGGCAATAATGCACACACGAGCGAACTCGGACGCATGTTCTGCAGCTAACACTTGAGTGTATTCCATACTTTAGTGTGTGTAACACATTGTCGGCCACGTCACTGATCCGACGTTGTGACATTTGGACCAGAATGACGGTTGTTTGACCCCCCCAGTTTGTCAAGCAAGAAGGTTGTTCCCGGCAGGAAAAGACAGCGGCAAAAGACTCCAGCCCCGCGCTGCAATCTGACTCGCTATAGACGCGAGCGATAGTCCTTACGTAGGTCGATACGTAGGTCGATACGTAGGTCGATACGTAGGTCGGTGGGTGGTCCTTACGTAGGCAGGCGTTGGGGGTGGTTCGAGAGGGACTGCGTGGCAGGCGTACCAACAGTTTTCTAAGTGACTGTTGGGGGTGTTAAACAGTGGTGGGAGTTTGCTTATGAGCTCGGGCATGTTAGCATGAAGTCCGGCTACACGGTGGAGTGTGCGCGGTTCGTTGTTGCTGACTTTGACGTCCTGACACACGGCGTAGGCAAAGCCACAGGTACAGTCTTTCCGCATCGCCGAGAAACTCGCCCTGCTGCAGCGCGAACAATAACCAGAACACGTCTCTTTCCGGGGCAGGCGCGCAAGTGCAGGCGCGTCCGCCGGACCTAGTGTCAAATGCACAGGACCCGGCACCTCCGTCCACGGCGACAGATTGACCGACGCATTGGTCAGTCTCGACTTAGTGGCGTCGACGACAGAAGTGTTGGCGGCGAGGGCATTTGCGACCTGGAAGCTGAGGCGGTGGAGTTCAATGAGTGGGGGATCGCAGAACTCACGGCAGGAAGTGGACGAACCAACTAAAGCGCCCCATAGACTGCTTGCGGGCCGACCTTGGTGCGTGCCGAATCGATAGCAGATCTCACGCGCGTCTGCGGTAGTGGAGTTGCAGAGTAGGCCGCCGCTGCCGCCGAAGCAGAGATCTTTCAAATACGCTGAGAACGCAGTGCTCTTCGACGCAGACATCGGACGGGACCCTCCGAACCAAGCGTGGCGCGTACACTCGCCACGAGGAAGCCCTATTCGCGACAGGTCGGCTGTAGACAATACTAGACCGTTCGACAATTCACTACCCGTCCATAACCGCGGCGTCTGTGACGGCGTCTGTGACGACGTCTGTGACGACGACACGTTCCCGTTCCCATTCCCCTTCACTTCTCCCCCCGACAAGGGGGTCAGGATACCGTACAACACCAGAGCCCCAAAGGACAAGCCCGCCACCAGTCGCCAGTCCACTCGCGACCCACTCCTCACACACATGCAGCTACGTGCCGACGGCGGCAACGGCGACGGCGGCAACGGCGACGGCGACGGCCGCATCTCCTGTTCACCCGACGAAGTAACAACAGGCGGCACAACGATCGGCGCTGGTTCCAACGCTGACCTGGGCAGCAACGCAGCCGCCGCGTCGCGCCAACTCTCTGGCACATTCGGCAACAACTCGATCCACTCGCCCTCCGTCAACTCGCGAGAAAAACATACCTCCAACTCCCCCCGACTCGACTTACGGCCCGACTGGTGGCCCGACTGGTGGCCCGACTGGTGGCCCGACTGGTGGGGATGCCGATGGTGAAGCTCTGGTTGGCCAAAGACGTCCTCCCAAATCCTCTTTGCCTTATCCGAATCCTCCCAGTCAGCCACCGTCACCGCTCGAAACATCCTCTTCAGACCAGCCGCCAACATCCTCTCCGTGTGGGGGGCAGGCTTGCCCCCGTGCAAGAACGTTCGAAATCGTACGCAATCTCGCAGCACATCGAAACCCAAGTCTGCTGCAGGAACTGAAGTCTGTCCACACGTCACCAGTTGCATCGTTTCCTCACCCGCCTGCCTGGAGTGGTTACGCTCGTTCACGATGCGCACCGCCGGTCGCGTGGAGTGCGGCATCCCAGTTCTCCAGAACTTGGAGGCCTGCGGCATGCTGTCGAGGGCGCACAGCCGCGTTTTGGGCGCCACTGCGAGCAGGCTGAGCCGATCGACCAACACGCCTTTGCGGCGCACCCCCACAGTCATCAACCGCACGCCCATCTCCGGCGTTATCGCCGGCTCGCTCCCATCCCTGTTCACCACGTAGGCCAATTGCTCCACCAGCTCCAAAATTCGTGAGTGCACTCCGAACACTGACCTCATTCTTGTACCCCCCCAAAAAAATTACTTCTCGAACAGTGACGGGAACAGCCATGACAATACGAGGCAGCCGGAACCTGTGGGTTAGTTCGATCCAGTCAGGCGTCCATGTTCAAGTGTGTGCACACACACTCATGTTGCACCGGCCATGACATAACCCCGACCACGTCAGGATTGGTCCGCGCTGTGGCAGGCGTGGGCGCAATCATGTGAAAATTGTGTGTTCTCGTCGAATGTAGGTACTTTCCGCACAACGTTCAGCATGCCCGTTTTGAAACCAGCTACGCGCGAGGTTGTCTTGACGACACCATTACGGTCTCGGCTTTGGCAGACAGCTACGGCGAAGTCGCAAGTGCAGTCCCTTTCAGTCAAGTGCTTAAAGCTCTCTGTGCTGCACTCAGTGCAGTTCCCGGAGCAGTCCTGATGAAGCGGGTAGTTAGCGAGTATGGATTCGGCCTGAGACCCGAAGCTACTGGGATGGAGGTTATTGATTTTCGGTCCGCGGAGCACTTCACGGCGGATCCAGGGGAGCATTGGCCAGGAGACGGGGGGTGTGCTGGTAGTGGTAACTGTGTCTGGTGTGCTGATGTCAAGATTGCTGATGTCAAGATTGCTGATGTCAAGTGTGCTAAGTGTGTGGTTCGTGCCAAGTATATCGATGATTTGCTGGTTTAGGGTTTCAAGTTCCCGCTTGGAGTTACAAACAGGGCCACAGTATGTGGCGAGGGGACTTTCTATGAATGCCTGCCAAATGCTGCGAAAGGTGTGCCCTTGGTCCAAACCGAATCGATAGCAGATGTTCCGTTTCGGATTGCCATGTCCAGCCTTCATACGGCAAACCATATGACCACCGCCGCCACTGCACACGTCAGGTGCCGGTGCCCAACGCAGTATAACTGGTACTGGCGTAAACGGCTCACACTCCTCAATTGGTCGCTCCAAGAGGACGAGGTCTTCAGTTGTCAACCTGTACGTGTCCGTCAAGTTCCTCGGGGGGGCACTCGGGGACGTACTCGGCGGCGTACTCGGGGACGGACCGGACCACCCATCCACGAACATTTCAACCGCTTTCACCAATCCGAAACCAACAGACAAGGTCAAGAACACTCCTGTGCCCCACTTCGCCGCGTGCGCCCACTTGGTCCAGCGGCTTCTCTGCGACATCGGGGTCACGGTCGGCGGCTCAATCCAACCCGTTTCCCCCAGCATTAACCTAAACGCTGAGTCAGAAGCTTCCGCTTCAAACATCGGCCGCGGCTCCAACAGTGACTTTGGCAACAACGCAGCCGCCGCGTCGCGCCAACTCTCTGGCACATTCGGCGACAACTCGATCCACTCGCCCTCCGTCAGCTCGCGCGAAAAACATACCTCCAACTCCCCCTGATCCGACTCATGATGACTCGACTGGTGGCCCGACTGGTGGGCCGACTGGTGGGGATGCCGAGGGTCAAGCTCTGGTTGGCCAAAGACGTCCTCCCAAATCCTCTTTGCCTTATCCGAGTCCTCCCAGTCCGCCACCGTCACCGCTCGAAACATCCTCTTCAGGCCAGCCGCCAACATCCTCTCCGTGTGGGGGGCAGGCTTGCCTTCGTGCAAGAACGTTCGAAATCGTACGCAATCTCGCAGCACATCGAAACCGAAGTCTTCTCCCTCATCGTCAACCGACTCCGCTTCCAGCCGCTGGTAGCCTCTGCGTTCGTTCGTGACGCTGAACGCCAACCCCCGCGAGCGCGGCTCACCGCCCTTCCTTAAGTTGGATGCCCGTGTTACGTTGTCGAGGGCGCACAGCCGCGTTTTGGGCGCCACTGCGAGCAGGCTGAGCCGATCCACCAACACGCCTTTGCGGCGCACCCCCACAGTCATCAATCGCACGTCCATCTCCGGCGTTATCACCGGCTCGCTCCCGTCCTTGTTCACCACGTAGGCCAACTGCTCCACCAGCTCCAGAATTCGTGACTGCATTCCGAACACTGACCTCATTCTTGTACCTTCTATGTGGTTGCAAACGAAAAAATTTAACGGGAAAATGTCCTCCACCGCAATGTCCTTTAGTGCACATCGGGTCGCTGCTCTGTCGTGACGCTTCACTCACCTCACTGCGTGGAGTGCGCTCGGTTCTGTTTTTGTACGTGTGCGGGTTTCGTGGTTGGACCCAGCGTTTGTGGCTTGGTGATTTTCCCCTTGAAAATTCCTCCTTTTTTAAATCCATTGTCGGTCGGGTGTGGTCTGAACGTGCTGTCGACCTACAAGCGTCGGTTTTTTTGGGCGGGAAACATCTGAAATGTAACTATCTACCGACACCAATCACACCCAAGCACGACGACGACCTTGACAGACCAGAGGAACTAGACGGACCCGCGAGCCAGAGTAGCGGTATCAGCAAGAAGTGGCCGGGTGGAGGGTCTAAAGTTTGATCCGAAGCCGGAGAGACAACTGGACAAGGTCGTCGCTCTGAGAATAGGCACCGAACGTGCTGGTCGAAGTGTTGGCCGATGATGAACTTCGGGTGTAGCAGCTGCCAAAAATGGGATCACGAACTTGGAGTGTAGCGACTCGCACGAGACGGATCAAAGGATTGTCGGGTTCGGGTGTTTGACAACAAGTATGGCAGCCTGGGAATCGAGATGTACGAGAAGGGCAATCAACTGATTATTATCACGCCGACGCTGAACGCCGACGCTGAACGCCGACGCTGAACTCAAGGAAGGCCCTTTACGATGCCTGTTTAGAAGTGGCGACGAAGATTAATCAGCTGGAAGAGAAGGAGCCCATAGTTGACGAGAAACGCCAAGAAAAGAAAAAAACGAGTGCTCGACTATGGAGTGGCAATGAAGAATGGAGTGAAGCTACCAGGTGGCCGAGTTTGTAGATACGTTAGAAGCTTGCGAGAGTTACGAAAGGGGTGATGCTGAACTAAGTGGTAGTCGACTTCGAAACACTTTTAGACACGAACGTCTACCGGCCTGGCTCGTCAGTTGGCGCTGGTGCCATCAGAGGTTTTTTTACCAGGAAGAAAGTGGTCGGACATGATTGCGCAGACATCTTCGTGAGAAGTCAGATGAGGACTTGTTGGCAAGTGCAATTAACGGGTATGACGTTTCATGTAGACGTTGGTGTCTGGACAAGGTGCTCGGGAGGAGCTGCGAGGAAGGTTTGTTTCTTAAGCTGAAGAATACGTCAAGCAAGAAGCGAAGCTGCTGGGGTTCGTTGTGGGCGAGGAGTGCAAGCAATGTAAGGGAGCTGAGGCCGTCCTTAGGTTCTGTAGCGTACCTCACTCCTCAGTTCGCTAGTAGAGTCGCTGGTATCACTGACTTGTTCAAGAAGCTCGTTTGGAATGAGGAACGGGAACAGGGCTGTGGGTGAGGAATCACTGTGAGTCCTAACACTGCTGACGTACCATCATTATGGACGAGTTGGAGGACATCCGGGACAAAAAGGATGTGAGGTTAAGTACTTTTGGTGGCCGGGCGTCACGAAGGACGCGGAGGACTTCTGTCGAGACAGTTTGCTCTGTCGTCGTTTGTTTAGCGCACCAATAGCTGTGTCGAAGTCAGGACGAAGACTGTTTGATTTGGTCGGGCCGAGGAGGACTGTGGTTGGGCCGAGGAGGACTGTGGTTGGGCCGAGGAGGACTGTGGTTGGGCCGAGGAGGACTGTGGTTGGGCCGAGGACTGTGGCTGGGGAAATTTGCTATCTAGAGTGGTCGTCGTTCATGCGACTCGGTTCGTGGTAGCTGCAGTGGTCTCCTGTGTCGACGAGAGCAACCTGGTCCACCAGCACACCATTACGACACACACACACTGTGTCGTCTTCCGGTGCGTCATGGCAGGTCACCAGACCACGCACGCCAAACAGCGAATTCAGACCTTCAACGGCTGAAAGGGGAATTTGGTTGCATGAAAAGGGAAAGTTGTGGAGAATTTAAAAGTTAGTCTTTGTGGTGGTTGGGTGCTATGTCGTCTTCCGGTGTATCGTAGCACGCGTGCAAGCAGTACTTGACGAGTTTGTGTTTCTCGCCGAGCTCCGGTATCTGGCGTAAAAGTTCCTCCATTTTTACATCCACACCGGCCGCGCGCGAAACAGTTTGTATTTCCTCTTCATGGAGATAGGTGATGCCGCGTTCGTAGCTTTGACAGGCGATGTAGCCGAAGGCACAAGTGCAGTCGTGTTCCTTGAAGTGCTCGAAGCTCTGACGCGTACAGTTAGAGCAGGCGCCTGAACAGTCGAAGCGGCGGGGGTAATTTGCGAGCTCTCTTGCAGCCTCTGGCCCGATTACCATCGTGCTGAGTCCCTTGGGCTCCGGGTTGACTTTGGTCCACGTTCCGCCGAGCACCGAACCGTTGTCGAT
>NW_011646048.1:15891-18183 GCF_000223845.1 Gregarina niphandrodes | reverse complement strand
CACAAGTGCAGTCGTGTTCCTTGAAGTGCTCGAAGCTCTGACGCGTACAGTTAGAGCAGGCGCCTGAACAGTCGAAGCGGCGGGGGTAATTTGCGAGCTCTCTTGCAGCCTCTGGCCCGATTACCATCGTGCTGAGTCCCTTGGGCTCCGGGTTGACTTTGGTCCACGTTCCGCCGAGCACCGAACCGTTGTCGATGGGGAGCGACCCGTTGGTGGGGAGCGACCCGTTGGTGGGGAGCGACACGGTGGTGGGGAGCGACCCGTTGGTGGGGAGCGACACGGTGGTGGGGAGCGACCCGTTGGTGGGGAGCGACCCGTTGATGGGGTGCGGCAGGTTGGCGGGGTGCGGCAGGTTGGCGGGGAGTGTCACGCCGGAATGGAACCTTTTCTCGAGTGCAACCAAAATCTGGTGACCAGCGCGGTCGAGTTCGGTTGCAGTTGGGTCGCAGTGGGCGCGGCAGCTCATGACGCCCCGGGTACGGGTGAGCTCATTCCAGACGACGCGCATGGGAAAACCGACGTCCAGTCCGAAACGGTAGCACCCTTCGGCTGGGAACTTGCCACTGGCAGATCTCTTCTGAAGCGTGCAGAGAAGTCCGCCGCTACCGCCGTGACAGACGTCCTTAATGACCTTACGTGTCGACGTCTTGCCGCCTACGATTACCGCGCCCGAAGTGCAATCGGACGGCGGTCGCTCAAGTTGTAGTAGGTCCGACTTCTTTAGCGAGTTCGTAGGAACTAACTCGTTCGACTGTTTCCACACCATGGGCCCGTGCTTGGCAGGCTCGGATTCTTCGACTTCCGTCGGAACCATCAAGGATGACACTTGCTCCTCGCCTCTGGTGAAGTAGTGCCAAAGGAGACCTCCTCCCACGAGACTCGCGCCTGTGGCATACACGCCTCTTCGAACCCATGGCCGTGACCACAGGTCTCGAACCCACCTCTGCAATGCATGTCTCGGTTCCGGACCTAACTCCAGCCAACCAGTTTCCTCCAACCGCGACCGCAACGTCGACCCATAGGCTTCCGCTTCAGACATCGGCTCCGGTCCTAACAATGACCTGGGCAGCAATGACGCCGCTTCGTCGCGCCAACTCTCCGGCAGCCGAGGCGCCAACACGGCCCACTCCCCTTCCACCAACTTACGACAAGAACAGACCTCCAGTTTGTCGTCATCATAGTGCTCGTTCTCCACGTCTGCGCACGCCCACTGCTCCGGGTCAGGCTGCGGATCTCCAAACATGTCTTCCCATATTCTCTCCGCCTTCTCTGAGCTCTCCCAGTCCGGCACAGTCACCGCTCGGAACATCTTCTTCACGCCCGCTGCCAATGCAGCCTCCGTGTCCGGGGCAAGCTTGCCCTTGTGAAGGAACGTTCGGAACCGTACGCAATCTCGCAGCACGTCGAAATGTTTTTTTTTACCGTCAGCATCAACCGGTTCCGTTTCCAGCCGCTGGTAGCTTTTGCGTTCGTTAACGACGCTGCACTCGGGCGGCGACTGTGGCGCACTCCTGATTCCCCAGAAGTTCGAGGTCTTCGGCTTCTCCCCCAGTACTTTCAACCGTGCCTTAGGTACAACTGCGACGAGAGCAACCTGGTCCACCAGCACACCATTACGACGCACACCTACCCCTATCATTCGTACACACATTTGGTGCGTTATCTCCGGCTCACTCCCATCCGAGTTCACCACGCAGGCCAACAACTGCTCTGCCAACCTCAGACTTCGTGATTGTGGCACTCTGAACGCTGACCTCATTCTCCCGCAAACTTTTTCCGGAATTTTTTTTGGGGCGGAAACAATACGGAACAACTAAGAATAGAGGCCTTCCTTCACGACCGCAACGACATGACTAAATCCAAACGCTCTGCTGTGCTGGGCAGGGCCACGCCAAACAGCGAATTCAGACTTCGACGGCTGAAAGGGGAATTCAGACTTCAACGGCTGAAAGGGGAATTTGGTTGCGTGAAAAGGGAAAGTTGTGGAGAATTGAAAAGTTAGTCTTTGTGGTGGTTGTGTGCTATGTCGTCTTCCGGTGTATCGTAGCACGCGTGCAAGCAGTACTTGACGAGTTTGTGTTTCTCGCCGAGCTCCGGTATCTGGCGTAAAAGTTCCTCCATTTTTACATCCACACCGGCCGCGCGCGAAACAGTTTGTATTTCTTCTTCATGGAGATAGGTGATGCCGCGTTCGTAGCTTTGACAGGCGATGTAGCCGAAGGCACAAGTGCAGTCGTGTTCCTTGAAGTGCTCGAAGCTCTGACGCGTACAGTTAGAGCAGGCGCCTGAACA
>NW_011646048.1:5705-15794 GCF_000223845.1 Gregarina niphandrodes | reverse complement strand
TATTTCTTCTTCATGGAGATAGGTGATGCCGCGTTCGTAGCTTTGACAGGCGATGTAGCCGAAGGCACAAGTGCAGTCGTGTTCCTTGAAGTGCTCGAAGCTCTGACGCGTACAGTTAGAGCAGGCGCCTGAACAGTCGAAGCGGCGGGGGTAATTTGCGAGCTCTCTTGCAGCCTCTGGCCCGATTACCATCGCGCTGAGCCCCACGGGCTCCGGGTTGACTTCGGTCCACGTTCCGCCGAGCACCGAACCGTTGTCGGTGGGGAGCGACCCGTTGATGGCTAGCGACCCGTTGGTGGGGTGCGGCACGGTGGTAGGGAGCGACTTGTTAGCGGGGAGTGACCCGTCGGATTTCGTCGTACCCCGGAGAGCACCGAAAATTTGGTGACCGACGCGGTCGAGTTCGGTTGCAGGTGGGTCGCAGTGGGCGCGGCAACTCAGGGCGACCCGGGCCTGGGTGACCCCGTCCCAGACGACGCGCATGGGGTAACCGACATCCAGTCCGAATCGGTAGCATGTCTCAACTGGGTACCCAAGAGTAGTCTCCCTTCTCACTATGCAAAGGAGTCCACCGCTACCGCCGTGACAGACGTCTTTAATGACCTTACGTGTCGACGTCTTGTCGCCTACGATTACCGCGCCCGTAGTGCAATCGGACGGCGGTCGTTCAAGTTGTAGTAGGTCCGACTTGTTTAGCGCGTTAGTAGGAACCAACTCTTTCGACTGTTTCCACACCATGGGCCCGTGCTTGGATTCTTCGACTTCCGTCGGAACCATCAAGGATGACACTTGCTCCTTGCCTCTGGTGAAGTAGTGCCAAAGGAGACCTCCTCCCACGAGACTCGCGCCTGTGGCATACACGCCTCTTCGAACCCATGGCCGTGACCACACACGTCGAACCCAGTTCTGCGACGCATTTTCCGGTTCCGGACCCGACTCCAGCCAACCCGTTTCCTCCAGTCGCGACCGCAACGTCGACCCATAGGCTTCCGCTTCAGACACCGGCTTCGGTCTCAACAATGACCCGGGCAGCAACGACGCCGCTTCGTCGCGCCAACTCTCTGGCAGCCGAGGCGCCAACACGGCCCACTCCCCTTCCACCAACTCACGACAAGACCAGACCTCCAGTTTGTCGTCATCATAGTGCTCGTTCTCCACGTCTGCGCACGCCCACTGCTCCGGGTCAGGCTGCGGATCTCCAAAGGTGTCTTCCCATATTCTCTCCGCCTTCTCTGAGCTCTCCCAGTCCGGCACAGTCACCGCTCGGAACATCTTCTTCACGCCCGCTGCCAACGCAGCCTCCGTCTCCCGGGCAAGCTTGCCCTTGTGAATAAACGTTCGGAACCGTACGCAATCTCGCAGCACGTCGAAACCCAGGTCTTCCCCCCCATCCGAGTCCAGATCGCTTGTAACCCTTACGTTTGTGTTCGCTCACGACGCTGTACTCGGGACGGCGCAACTCGGACACCCCGACAACATCTTCCAGTCGCTTGTAACCTTCGCGACAGGACTGTGGCACCCCGATTCTCCAGAACTTCGGCTTCTCACCCAGCGACGCTTTAGGTACAATTGCGACGAGGGAGACCTTGTCCACCAACGCATCATTACGACGCACACCCACTCCTATCACTCGCACACACATTTCCGACGTTATCTCCGACTCGCTTCCATCCGGGTTCACCACCCAGGCCAAGTGGTTCACAAATCCCAGACGCCGTGACTGTGGTCCGAGAATTGAGCGCATGGTTAAAAAAAAAACAGGGAAATGTGGGAACGGGTTCGTGGCCGGGCCAAAAAAGTTCGTGATCATGTCTGTTGCCAGCACTGTCTCTCGAACGGGCTGACGAACTAGTAATAACGTCTCAGCCGTTGTGTCAGGGTCAACGCAGAATCAATTTTTACAAGGAACGGGAGAATCAAGGTGTGTGCACGCCTCGGTTGATTGCCGCACTTTTTACTACTCCGCGGACATGATCGCACTAGTGTGTAAGATTGCTGCTCACAGTTGTTCCCACCGCTCGTCGTTGTTCCAATTGCTAGACACCGAGGTGACGGATGGCGGTGATTAAGTCGGCGGTGAAACGGTACGGGGATGTGAATTTTTGGTGTGTATTTTTGTGAATGAGGACGTTGGAGAGTAGGACGTTGGAGAGTAGGACGTTGGAGAGTGGGAGGTTAGTGAAGTGCGTAAGGAAGCATTGCGTGGTATTGTCTGCCTTGTTATGTGCGGACAGCACATTCCCTGAAATGAGTGGATGTACGGTGAAGGTGATTGGTTTACGTAGGCCAGGTTGTCCTGATGATTATGGTAGAGCGTTCGGGTTGACGCCGTCACATGATACTGTTGTTCCGTTTGATTGGTTAGAATGTTGTAACGGGTTACGATTTTACCAATTCTCGGATGAGGTTGGAGCAGCAGCTTATCAAGCAGTGAAGAAGTTGGTAGATAGGGTATGGGAAGGGCTATGTTGGGAGAGTGAGGAGATATCGGAGCGAAGGAAAAAACGTACCTTAGCATTATTGAAGGCCGAGTTATTTCACGGCTTTCAATCAACCATACCTGATACGAGTGCTCATGGTACAGAGTTAGAAGCTTACTTGGTTCATGATGTTGGTATTGAGGATGTAACTCGATACAAGATGATCGCACCTTTATGTTGGTTACAACAAGCACCACTAATTACGACGGAAACCGTGTTGGCGGAGGCGAAGGTGTTGGCGGAGGCGAAGGTGTTGGCGGAGGAGGTTGCGGAGGAGGTGTTGGCGGAGTCTAACCGGTGGGGTGGTCTATGGAACTTTCTGGGTTCGGCTTTTCTTGGAGCAGCGACTGCATGGTATTTCCATTGGGCTATAGCTCGCGTACTGCAGGCAGCCGAAGTTCCCCCCGGTCCTACGGGCCCTTTAGGATTAATGTTGGATGGTTATACCCAGCCCTTGACAGAGTCCGCTTTAACCACACTACAAACACCTTCTGCTAAGGTGCAATTTGAAACAGTTGCTGGTAACCTGGCCAACTGGCGGGGTTCACTGTTATGCAATGGTGGATCCGGTACTTTAAACTGTCTCGATACTCGCGTGCGAGGTACCGTCTACCATTTCGGAAAACCATACGAATACGACTATGCCGCTGTCCAAGAAGCTTTATACACCTTCAAGGATGACCTAGAATGCTCAATCACATGCTTAACTACGGCTGCTATTGATCGTCTTACAATAGACAGACTTTACCTCTCCTTATCACCACAACAAAGTAACAAGACATTTGAAGTAAAAAAAAAACTTGTGGACACCAAAATTAACAATGTAGACTCACAACTTTGTATCTTACATGGTGAAAATTTAGACTGCCACGACAACAGGGTGTGCGACTATACCGAAGTTTCGTGTGTCTTTCATGACTCAGAAGACCGGATCATTCATGCCTCAGCTGCCGGCATTAATACTGGTCAGTTAGACCTGCTGAAACACATACGTCTCTTAAGCTCCACCCGTTACCACCTATCCTCATGCCGTCACACATGCACCTCTAGACAACCTATACCCCCACCAAAGCCAAACCAGTAAAAACTTTTTGTCCGAACCAACTTGCTTCCGCCCTGGCAACACGGGAGCGACGACTCTGGTCTACTTTGCTCCGGTCTGCTCCGATCCTTGGTCAGCTCCGTGGACTGGGTCATGTTGGGTGGGGTAGCGACATGTCAAGCGATCCTTCGGATGATTTTGTCGCCAGGCGTGTTCACTGGTCCAGAAGTAGCGGCTATCGCGGCGGGTGGGAGGGTCGTAGATTTGAAAAGTTCGGGATCCGGAGCAGAGTGTTCTTTCCTCAGTGGGTGTGAGCTGGGCGGTGAAGGCCGCTACAGAAGGTGCAAAAGCGCCGGCGATATCTCTTTCAAGCATGGATATGATACCCAAACGGGAGGTCGTGGGTTCGAATCCATGTGGTTGATCATTGACAATCACATGTGCTAAATATCTTGAAAACTGATACAAGGCCGACGGATCCGCCTTACGATTCCTCTTAGAACGAGCAGACAACTGCAACCTATTTGTCAACGCCGAATACTCTACTACAGACGCACCCGGCGCCATTGCTACAGACGCACCCGGCGCCATTGCTAACAACAACTTAAACTCCTTACACTTCAAATCCTTACACTTCAAATCCTTGCACTTCAAATCCTTATCACCAGCGCACTTCACCGGGAATTTCACCAACACCTCATGAAATGTACAGTCATTCAAATCAGACAGACTACCATTCGCATCTAATACCATCGCACATACTCCTGTAATCAACGCTCCACTCTCCGATTTCAAATTCAATACTCCCCGCATCAAAATTATTGGAAAAATTGTCACAGAAGAGCCTTTCCGTAAGAGCCTTGGTCGTTTCCGTAAGAGCCTTGGTCGTTGTGGGGGCATGGCCGTTTGGACCCAGATGAGAGGGTTGTGTGCGCGACTTGCACACGACTTGCACACACGTCTCAAAAAATAGATGTGTGTGTCAGCATCGACAACATGTACGATAACAGCCTCTCCGGCCTAGTTTAGTGTGGCCCCATTTGACCGTGCACCTCGTTAATAGACGGCTGGAGGTTGTTGATGCAGATGTTGATGCACCGGTTTACTTCGTGGCCATCATTGTTAAAATCTGGGTTGCGTCTAATGGCTCCGCTGACAGAAGAGTTGTGTGCGATTATCTGTGTGACAGTGCGTGGCCTGGAGAAAGTGGTTGTGTCGGTGCTGTCACAGTGGACAAAGACGTAGTTGCAGATGGGTTGGCGCAATGGGGAGATGCTTTCGAGTGTGGGCAGGTAGGTATTATCAGAGATGAAAGGATCAAAGGGTTGAGTAATGAGGGCTCGGAGAGCCTCTGTTTCTCGCTCATCGTCGTGATTTTGGGGATCACTAAGAGCACTCATGAGTTTGCGCCGAAACACCTTAGCTGTGAGTTGGACGTCGTCGCCAACAGTGCCACAGTAGGTCTCACAGTCGCGCAAGCCACGGACGAGCCCCGCACCACGGAAGGTTCTCTTAATGTCCCGTTCGAACCCTAGGAGGCCAAAGGGATAGCACACATGGCTGCCAGCATTCTCCCGAGCCAAGTATGGGTCGCCGGAGAAGTGGCAGACCAGATAACCGTTAAGTCCCTGGCAGCTGTCCTGAATCCGGTCGAGCATTGAGGTCCTGCTACCAACCACCAAAGAGCCGAGTTCAGTACAATTTTCATAAGGCACGGCCATTTGCTGCATGTCCCACAGCGAAAGTTTTGTATCATTCGCAGGTGTATGTCGTAACATTTGCCACCAATGGCCTTCGACAGTCGGCTCGGGCCGCTGGAACTCGGACAGTGTGGTGATTGTTGTCTCCGTCTCCGTCTCCCCCGACCACGGCCACGGCACGCTGGAGAACCACGACTGTACGTCCCCCCAACGCCACCAGCCTATCAATGTGGCCACACTCCCGGCGACTGCTGTGGCCGTCAGACCCTTAGCCCACTTACGAACACTCGGGTGACGCTCGATGAAGTCATCCAACCGATCGTTAAACGACGATCCGTAACCTTCCCGATAACGACAACGGGTCATTCGCTTCACCGCACCCGGGTGCTCGCGTTCAATCAGATCGTTTATCAATGAATGCCACGCCATCCGTGTGTGCTTCCACAAATACAACAGTTCTTCAGGCTCTACCCGTTGAACATCAAATACTTCCAACGGTGTCTCCGCCGACACCTCCGGGTGCCACGCACACGATATCTCCGACTCCGACTTCCCGAAGGCGTCCTGAAAGACCCGGTCACATATGTACAGACGGCGCCAACCTATTCCGAACTCCTTCTCTTGTAAATCGGCCCATGCAACATGCTTCTTGAACAACACACCATGCGTAAAACCCTCAGCCGCCCCCTCCTCCAACGACACGAAAATTTTATCAGCAAAATTCGTCAAATCCAAGTCTTCCAAATCCACTCCCTCAGCAGCCGCCAAATCGATAGCCACCGCTCCGTCCATGTCTCCCATCAGGCCCGCGACCTCCTGCTCATCCGCCGCCTTCAACTTCGACCCCGAAGACTTCGACTTAAACTCACTAGGACGGTACCAAAGGGGTGCCTTCGCCGGCATTTGTGCGCCGAGCGCCACCTTCTGTTTCAGCAGCGTTTCCAGGGCCTCCAGCTTCTCCCGCGAGGCCACAACCAACAAACATACTTGGTCGTGACCTCGCACGCCCACCAACACCTTCGCCATGCCCGTGTCATTGTTTATCCGCGTCAGGTTTCTTCCGTCCGGCGTTATTAACACGGCAAGCAGTGCGGCTGCCCCCGCTGACTGAGACGCCACTGTTCCTCGCATTGGTTTTTTTCAAAAAAAAAAAAAAATATTTTTTTTAACCCATCAATTCACTTCGGAGTTCTCTTGGGTGTTGTAGCCAGCGCCGAGCACTACGGAGCCGTTCACATCGCGGTTAATGAGTCGATGTACTGCAGTATACACCACGAAAAATAAGGTGCGTGCCGGCCAACTGGATAGCCTCCTCACGTCCATCTTGGCTCCTACTGCTCCGAACTTATACTCAATAACCCCGAACTCACCACCAACATGGATCCTGAACAACGCCGGTCCTGAGAACCATTCTGAACAACACGCTTCTACTGCACAGCTGGGGCTGGACTTACTTCCTTCACGTACTCAAAGCTCGCATGGCATCCCGCCAACGACTGCGGCCCTGTCTCTGCCGCTTCTACACCCACTCACTCCGTCGCAGCCTTGTCCGCCCCCTGCTCGTCTCCCGGGACGCATTCGGCAAAGTCCTTCAACCCAAAGTCCTTCAACCCAAAGTCCTTCAAGCTAACGGCAGGACCAGTCGGAGCTCAAACACTGAGTTGTCAACAGGGTCAGTAGGTTTGGAGAATGGTCACAAAAAAGGGGGGAGGATCTAACATCATGACGTCAGTTGGTTATGGCGGTTCAAGTGCCCCCCTGGCATTCGCCTCGTTTCGAACCAGGGTCTGGTCGGTAAAAAAATTGGTGATGAGGTCGTTGGAAGTTTCACAGGATGGGTCTGATGGTGAGAGTACGTTGGTGAGTTTGAGTCATGTGGCATTGCCGGTTATGACGAACACCGGGGTGGGATTTGTGAAGGATGTTTGCGACGCAGCTCGTTTGCCACAGTCGGTTGCTTGGCAGGCGACGGCGTCAAGTTGGTCACGACAGCGGACGTCTTTGATGCGCAGTTTGGAGGTGCTAGGTACACTGCCTGATGGTGTGATGTGTGCATCAGTACCCTCTCAGTGGATGTCTCCGGGGTTGTCTTGGGATCAGTGTCGAACGGGATTGCTAGTTACGAGTTATGATGAGGACACCAAGATCGCAAGAACCTTTACCAAGTTGTTGGAAAAAGTCGATCTCGAAAACCTGCTCTTCTCTACCACAGCGCAATTCCTGAAGGCGGTACACGAAATTGTGTTGCGAAACCCCGCAGGATGCGGCCTCGATGATGACCAAAAAATACGAGTCAAAAACTGGGTCGAAGTATTCGACCCAAAACAGACCGTCCAGGAACTTGTCGAATCACTCCCCGAGCCCACTCTTACGGCACTACTCGATACTTATTCCACCTTCGCCGGATATGGTGGATCTGTCATCCCGCAACCATCTGTGAGACAACAGCGCCCTAACACAGGGAATGATCAGAACAGTAAGAGTAATCGGACCAGTAACAGTGACAAGACCAAACCCCGACCGGCGGTTTTGCGACCACCAAGACTTTCCTCCAAGTTCATGATCGAACGGCCTCATCCCGAAGTTCGAACCCCAACTGAACTCGAACCCCAACTGAACTCGAACCCCAACTGAACTCGAACCCCAACTGAACTCGAACCCCAACTGAACTCGAACCCCAACTGAACCCATTTTTGATATGACCTCATCCTTCATCTCCTTCCAGACGGTGGCTGATGCCACCAGCACGGATCATACGTTGAATAGCAGCGCGCAAACAGTAGAATGCAAGGTAGTCAGATTGGTGGTGAAAAAGTAAAATGTTGGTACCAGCCGGCTACCATCCGGCTCTGGAGTGGTCGTGGACGGCCTGTGGGTTGAGAGTGGCGTCGGACAAGACCGCCGAGGTGTCGGTTCTGTTCTCTTTGTGACAGATGGCTTCACAGTCTTCGACGATATAGTCGGGTCGGTGGAAGATAGGGACGTGTTCATTAAGTATTTTCCATGTCGTTTTGAAGCCGGTGATGCTGAGACGGTGGGGTGCAGCTTTGTCATCGGGTCCGGAGTTGTAATGGCAGTTGAGTTCCGCGAAATGGCAGAAGTTGTTTTCGAGGGCACTGAGCGTGGCGTTGCACTGAGCGTTACCCACGCATATGGTACTGGCGGCGTCATCGACGGGGTACTTGTTCTTCAGCATCAGGCGTACCTGGTGTATGGCATTCTGGTCAAAGGGCACCGCCATAGCAGCCGCCTCATCGGTTTCCATGTCGGTGATAATGCCGGTCACGTTTGTCGACGAAACGGCGGTCACGTTTGTCGACGAAACGGCGGTCACGTTTGTCGACGAAATGGTCGGCACGATGGTGATGTTCAGTTCCCGCGCTGCTCGGTGAGCGAGTTCCCGCCGTGTGTCCGCATCCGTAAAACAGATGGCTATCGGGTTTTCGTTTATCGCCCAGATGTAGTCGCCTGCGGCTTCATTTACAGCAATGTAGTCGAAGGCAGAGGGCACGCCGAAGCTGAAACAATCCTTCAGCCGGCGACGGCGGTTGCGCCCGCTTGTGAGCTTAAGTATACCACTCCTGCCATCACAAGGATCCGGCTTTAACCACCAGTTCAAAACGACCTCTTTCTCCGTCTCGTGATCCTTTATCGAGTCGCAGGATACTTCCTGGCCTCTAAAGTCACCATACCTCATCAAAGGCGGTGGTGTTGTTGCAATATGTCTGATCGCGGCTGCCAGGCCTGCGAACGTTGCCGTCAAGCACCCGATACCGATCAGTTGCCGATGGTACGTACACAGAAAGTCTTTTACTTGCTTACGCCATGCCTGTCGTGTCCGCCATGCCTGTCGTGTCCGCGCTGCTGATCCGAGTTGCACCCGAGCAGCCGCCGACGGGGCCCGTGACAACAACCACTGTCGAGCTACAGCGCTCGCGCCCGCCCGCACCCACTCATGCCAGTCCGCCGGTAGAGTCGGCAATAAGTCACCAAACTCCGACCTCGACACTCGACGACCGAAAACTACTTGGGCTGCCGCCGCTCCCGTGTCCACCACCTCCAGGGCCGTCCGCGGATGTCGGAATACCTCCAGCCACACCTGGTGCGCGTCGTCCTCTAGACACCGCGTCTCCTCCAACCGCCGCTCAAGCGCTCTCGCAATGGCAGACTGTACAAATTTACTCGAGCCCATTTTCACACTCCGCCTCATAAGCAGGTCACCAACTTCCGTCTCTGGCGAATCAGTCTCTGGCGAATCAGTCTCTGGCGAATCAGTCTCTGGCGAATCAGTCTCTGGCGAATCAGTCTCTGGCGAATCAGTCTCTGGCGAATCAGTCTCCGATTCAATCTTCAACACGGTCGACGCAGCCTCCGGCAACCGCCACGGTAAATAAGACGCCCCCTGAATCGGACTATCATACAGTCTCATCCTACTCACGTCCTTCAGTAAATCAAACTCGTCGTAATACCCTAAGCCCAGTGCCCATTCGCACTTGTTAGGCGAGACCAAGACCACCGCCGAACACGCTCGCTCGCCAGGAACACTCAACTCTAACACCCACGGCTCACAGTCGCGCATGTGTGGGCGGCTTCCATCCGGGTTGACCACTGCGACCAACGACTCCAGGCCCGCCTCACTTGATCCTGTGCACGATAATGCCCTCATTGAATCCCCAAAAAAGGATGCGTCTGACGGGCCATCAAGTAAACCTCGATGCGGGCCAACACTTCCGGACACGTACCATGCCATGCCAGCGCCCATGCCATACCATGCCAGCGCCCATGCCATACCATGCCAGCGCCCATGCCATGCCAGCGCCCACGTCATGCCAGCGCCCATGCCATGCCAGCGCCCACGCCATGCCAG
>NW_011646048.1:0-5553 GCF_000223845.1 Gregarina niphandrodes | reverse complement strand
CGCCCATGCCATGCCAGCGCCCACGCCATGCCAGCGCCCATGCCATGCCAGCGCCCATGCCATGCCAGTGTCACGGAACGCCAGTGCGAGGTAGTCAAGGGGCGACACAGTAGCGGTCCAAACAAGGCGTTCTCCACGAAGGTAAAAGGACAACACTAACGCGTAGCTAGCCAATAGCACGGCATGACCAATCACGCAATGAGCCGCGAAAATTGCGAGCAGAAAAACTAGCCGCTGCGGGGAAGTGGTCCGAGGTGGAGGTGGTCCACACGGCAGACTGTTTGGTCAACAACCAGTTTTTTTTTACAAGCTATAATAGCGGTCGACACAGCCTCCGGCGACAGCCATGGCATCCCTGACGTGGCGTGTCGAACACAAAAACATCCGCAGTTGACTCGTGACCGGGTCGTGGGCAGGGACGGTCAGCCTCGGTGGGTGTCTTCGTCGAGCTCGATGTGGTTGGTCTTGTGACAGACGGCTTCGCAGCTGTCCACAACATAGCCAGGTCGGTTGAAGACGGTGACGTGTTTCTTGAAGTGTCCCCATGTGGACTTGAAGGCAGCCAGCCCGACATGGTGAGCCTGCTCATCACGAGTTCCGTAGTTGTAGAGACAGTCGAGTTTCGCGAAGTCGCAGAAGCAGTCGTTTAGGTCGTGAAGTGTTGCGTTACAGTTACCGGTGCAGGAAGTGCTGCAGGCTTCGTTGACGGGGTAGTTAGCGAGCAAGTCTACTCCCATCGGGTCCACTCCCACGCCCGGCATCCCATGTCCAGGACGCTCGGTCATCCCACCTGCAGGATGCTCGGCCATTTGCTCGCTGTCGTTTAAGGGCATTTCGATGGCGGTCACGTTCAGTTCTCGAGCAATCCTGTCGGCAAGTGCCCGCTGCGTATCCGCGGCCGTGAAGCATGTCACCTGTCCTGCGGTCACGATCCCCGAAAGGTGGAACCGGGCGGACTCGAGCACGCCCTGTAGGTCGAAGCTGTCGGGTGCACCGAAACGATAGCACGACTGAAAGCCCCTGATGTGAGGTCTGGGCAGGCCTCTGGTAAGTGTGAGCATACCACTCGCACCCTCGCATGGATCCTCCCACCCCCTACCTCGTGTCAAAAACGCAACGCGCTCGACATCGCGACTCGCCACCGCCGTACAATTCGTCGCGAGCGCCTGCAACTGACTCCACGAAACCAACTGTCTCGGCGGCGCGGGCTTTTCGTACACCGCCGCCGCGACTACCAGCCCCGTTACCACTGCCATGAACAACAGTTTTGGGAACACTTTCGAACATGAACATTCCGGCTCGTCCCAACGCCGCGAATACACCACCTCTCTCGGCCTTCTGGGCGACAGCACCGGCCACCGCTGTGCCAGCGGCTGTGCCAGCGGCTGTGCCGCCTGTGCCAGCGGCTCTGCCACCTGCGCTCCCGTGCGTACTGAGTCATGCCAGTCCTTTGGCAGCGTCGGTAACAATTCTTTCAACTCCGTCGCCTTCACTCGGCGACTGAAAACTATCTCTGCAACGGCTGCTCCCGTGTCAACCAATTGCAGCGCCGCCCGTCCTCGCCCGAACACCTCCAGCCACACCTTGTCCGCCTTAGTACTCTCTGTCATACACCCCGTCTCCTGCAACCGACGTTCAATAGCAGTCACTATGGTCGACTGCACGAACTTGCTCGAACCCATCTTCCGACCCATCTTAAACCCCTTTTTCAAACCCATCAGAGGGTCCTCTGTCTCGGGCGCAGTCTCCGGTGATCCGGTCTCTGCTGCCCCTGTCTCCGAGTCAATTTCCAGCACGGTCGACACAACCTCCGGCGACTGCCATGGCGTCTGGGATCCCCACTGCCGCGGCGTGTCGTACACACGCATACGACTCACGTCGTTCAGCCAGTCAAACTCGTTGTGCTGGCCCATCTCCAACTTCCACGAGTGCTGTTGAGGCACCAAAACCACCGCCGAACACGCGCGCTCACCCGGCACACTCAAGTCAATCACCCACGGCACACAGTCGCTCATTCCCGGGCGGCTGCCATCCGGGTTGACCACTGCAACCAGCAAGCCCAGGCTTACCTCATTCGATCCTAAACACGAAATTGTCCGCATCCAAAAAAAAAAAAAATTACAATCAAAACTTCCAGATCCAGGATCATACCGTCAGCCGCGACTACCAAAACACACTTCTTATTCGCCGGTCCTTCCTCGCCATCGGTTGCCTACTTGACGACCACCCCACAACTCTGTAGCCAGTGCCACTCACACACTCTTCCAACCAACGTAATTACGTTCGCTATAACCGACTGCACGGACTTGCTTGAACCCATGTTCATCCGGACCCATGTTCATCCCGACTTTTGTAGCAAAACAGATGCAGAACTCGTCGCAGAAAGTTGGTCACTGGCATATGCACCACCTGGACGAGGCAACGTTCACACGCCTATGGACCTGGCCAAGCACAGTAAATGCTGCATAAACTACATAGACGTCAACAAATGGATGACCCCAGACGTATACCCAATCCCCAGCTTGTGGGAACAGGTACAGCAGGCCGCAGGACATAAGTATTGTAACCAAGGGTTCTTCAACGTGTTCTTGGAGGAGGAGAGTCAGCCTTTAACGGCACTCGTCGAAAAAGGGTACATTCCAGTACAGGCCCCATTTGGACAGTCCAATCGTCTTCCAAGGATCAAATCTTCATCGGCAACGGCATGGGAGTTTGCACGTGAATCCGGTAGGGACGCCAATACTTTGGGGGCAACACTTCGGAGGTCATTGTGGAGATGGGAGACGCATCACACTTGCTCATCAGCGGCCGGCGGCCGTCCAGATTGACCACCGCAACCAGTGGTGCGGCCTGGTGGGTGCGACAGGCCCTGTCGGGTCGCTGCTATAACTATACTCGTCCGGGGCCCGGCGTCAACCTGACCACTCCCGTTATCCGCGTCCCTCGTCTGCCTGCATCACTACCACGGTATCGCAGCACACTGAAGTGTTACGCGCAGCTCCATACAGCCTACGCGCGGCGCCAAGATCAGTCCCGAATCCCAACGTACTCGATATTCCCAACCACGACAAGTACCGCGAGAGTGTCCACTCCACAGCTGGGGCTGGGGCTTACTTCCTTCACGTACTCAAGGCTCGCACGGCTCTCCCGCCAACGACAACGGCCCTGCACTTCAACGCCCAGTCAGTTACACCCTTTGCAACTAGCCACCGACTTACTCTGTCTCTTGACAACATACGCTCCCCGCGCACTCCGTGGGTTGAGAATATTGTCATACGCTCACTCGAGTGCCCTCGATCCGTCCGTAGTACCTTGCTCTCGGCCCGACACCACACTTCTTCCGTAGTTTCACCATAGACCCGGGCACACCTCGACGGGAGCAAGGACGGAGCGCCACACCGCCCAAAGACTCGCCTCGAGACGACCAGTCCGGAACTCCGCTCACTCGTCCGCTCGCTCGGGTCTCGGTCCCCGTACGTGAGTTTGACATCCGCAGTGGTGGTCTGGACCCCGGATGCCCGGGTCTATGGCAGACGCGGATAACAGGAGCGACAACAATAGGTTGTGCAGAAGCCTGGACGCAGACACTACCGACACAGACACTACCGACACAGACACCACCGACACAGACACCACCGACACAGACACTACCGACACAGACACTACCGACACAGACACTACCGACACAGACACTACCGACACAACTTAATTCGTTCACTTAGCTGCCCGACTTGACCATCACAAACCCGTGTGCGCCTCACCTGTGTTTGATCAGTCACTACGTCTTGAGAAGTAGGTGTCATTAAAACATATTGTGGATGGTTCATTGTTGTCACTCGTGCTGGACGTGTGTGAGGCAGACGGCTTCGCAGCTGTCGACGACGTAGTGGGGTCGGTTAAAGACGGTGGCGTGGTCTTTAAAGTCTTCCCACGTGCGGTTAGGTGAACAGGGTGAGGCCCGGTTGTGTCGTCGGGAACCAGCTTGTAGAGGCAGTCTAGTCGCGCGAAGCAAGCGTGCGCCGCCAACACCGAGTCCACCGCGATCATGGCCCCCGCCATCGAGTCCACGGGTATCCAGGCGACGTTAAGCGGGCCAGCGGGGCACGGCGTAGACCTGATCACCAAGTACCCCGTCAACGGGCGCCTGGATCAAGGCGGGCGCCTGGATCAAGGCGGGCACCTGGATCAAGGCGGGCACCTGGATCAAGGCGGGCAGCCGATCGGAAACTCTTCAGGTCGCCGAGAGTTACGTCCAGTTCGCGAGCGACACGGTCAACAAGTTCACGTTGTGTCTCGGCTGGTGAGAAGCAGGTGACCTGGCCGCTACGGGCAGTCTTTGAGACGTAACGGTAAGCAGCTTCCCTCACGGCGTAAATATCGAAGGCATCGGGCGCGCCAAAGCGGAAGCACTTCTGAACGATCCCGTGACGCTTTCTCGGCACCGACAGCACACCACTCGCACCGTCTTTCCACGACCGCTGGTTCCTTCTCCACTCGATAATGTGCGGCTCGTGGTTCTTCATTTCGTTGCTGTTCATTTCTAATCCCTCCAGCTGCGTCCTTGAAATTATTCGTGGCAACTTCGTCCTAATACCGTCCCATGCCAACCAGCTGAAGACAGCCCCGCACAACATCGCTGTGCATAAATGAGGCAGGTACTCGTCCATCAAATCGAGACACGACGCCCCCCACGAGGGCTCGGACTCCTTTTCCGACTCCGCTCCCCACGTGGGCTCATACTCCGTTTCCGACTCCGTTTCCGACTCTGCTGCATGTCGCACCTGCTTATGCCAGGCCTCCGGCAGCGTCGGTAACAACTCCTCCAACCCCGACTCAGCCACCCGACGACTAAACGTTACCCTGCTCCCGTGTCCGCCGCCTGGAGAGCCGCGCGCTGTCCTCGAAACACCTCCTGCCACACTCGTTCGCCTCCGTGCGCCCGGTCTTCTTCAATCGACGCTCAATCGCGTCCGCTATCACCGACTGCACGTACCTGCTAATATGAAGGATGACAAAAATGGAAGGTAAGAACCAGGCGCCCACAGGCACGACGCGGAAACCCCGGGAAATGGCAGTTAATTAAGGTGCCGCCCCGGGGCCGGGTTCGCATGGTCGGCATCAGGGTTATTGTCGGTAGTTAGGATGGGGGTTTTTGGGGAAAAGAGGGATTTTTAGAAAAATAGTAGGAGTAACCGTAGACGATGCGAGAGTTTGTAATAATCTCAAATTACATGGCGACAGCTGCTGGATCCATCCATGCGTGGATGGGTCTGGTTACCAACACCCTCGAGAGAAGGCTATACCAGGGCGTCATCATCGCGATGGCCCTCTGGATCGCCAAGGCCTATCTCGGGAGGCTAACTAGGAGCGCGGGCCGGGGGGCTAAGCCGGTCGTGGCCCTCCTCGGAGTGCCCGTCGTGTGGGCCATGTGGTCCATGGGGCTGCGGATGGACGCGACGGTGCGCCACCTCGTGGCTACCACCGTCAGCACCATGTGCGCGCAGCTGGTGACGGGGGCCATATGGTCAATTTTCAGCAAAAAGAGCAAAAAGG
>NW_011646047.1:91724-98564 GCF_000223845.1 Gregarina niphandrodes | reverse complement strand
TGGTTACTGGACTCGAAGCTTGTTCTTCCAAGGTCTAACTGAGGACGCGGTGGCTAGGGACCTCGCAAATTGGGACTGCGATGCTCTGCAATTGCTTTGTTGGTTCGAAAGACAGCTGATTTCTACTGAATGCGGATCCGTTGGAACTGCAGTAACACATGGAACGGTGGAGGAACACGAACAACTCAGTGAGCCTGTTTTTACAGCTGTTGCCGATTGGCTGATTCCTCGGTTTTGGTCGGACCCAACAGACTTGGAACACGCACGAGCTGTAGTTTCTCGTTTGAGAGAGGCCTACAACATGAATGTCTTACCTGAGTCCTGGTTCGCCTGGCAGGCTGAATCCGTGCCTGATTGGGCTACCGATAGCGGTTGTCCGTCTAGTCTAAGGTCACCGGCGGCTGTGGCCTATTGGGCTTACTACTTGGATACGAAGGATAGCTTTACACCGGAACAAAGATTGTGGCATCTCTCGGTTCTGGCACGCTGGTCTCCGGGACATGCCTTGATACATGCGTTTTCGGACATGAAGGAACATTTCCAATCGATTAGGGATGACAGAGAGGATCAGTCGACACAGGATCTTCAACAAGCGCTGAATTTCTGGCTCTGCAAAGACAACGGTGGTACTCTCGAACAAGTTGTAACCAAGGAATTCAATGACGCTGCGGCTCAGCTTAAAGCAATTCGTAACGACGCAACCAACTCGGCAATGAAACCCTACGAGTCTCTATTGGGAAAGTGGTGTATTTCAACCGGTTGGGAAGAGTCTAAGTCTTACCACGACTACTATCATTTGCAATGTCCCATGTATCGAGACCAGATTGTCTCCACTTATTTCTCGGACTTGGTGTGTTGGCCGGTTGAAGAAGGAACGAAACGCTTCCCAGTAGCTTCCTTTAATTCCTTTGCCTTCGACCGCCCTAGAGATATCTGGCTCCGTTATGCCGTACGGCTCGAAGAACAATTCGTGCGGCGATTGGTAGACTTGCTCATCGACCATCAGGCTATCGGGACTGGTCTAACGCGCGATACCATCATCAAGAATTTGCGCCACCAGAAGTCATTCCGCTTTTCAGCCTCACAAAATACGTTCAACCAACTGTACAACCAAGCTCTCAACGAGAAAATAAAGCAAGTGTCAATTGAACGGGGTTTCGACCGAGCTTGGAAATTAGGCTGTGCTGCAATCACAACAATGTACGACATATCTGCAGTAGCCAACGCACCCGTCGTTGCACAGCTTAAAGGCCTGGAAAATCCAGCGGCGCCGTCATCCTTTTAACAGTGCCAACCTCAAAGTATTTCCCCGCACAAAGTGCGTCCGTCGGTCAGAAGTTGAACCCGGACCGCCCTCTAGGGAGCAAACGATCCCAGGGGAGGGCCCGGAACTTATTTTTCCAGAGTCTAGCGCTGAGGATCGTGAGGCTAGAACATGGTCTGTCGGGCGACTCTCGTTTCTCGGACGGCTCTCGTATCTAGGACGGCGATGGTGTGCAAGTGAATAGCATGCAAGGTGATGAGTCGATGACGGTTGGGTGACATGGTTTTCAGAAATACGTAATGTGCCTATCAGCTTGGCGAGGGAGCTTTACGAATCCTGATTGGGCAAGTGGATTACTACAATGACATGGATATTGGCTCGGCGCGAGTACTGCACTGGTTCTATCCCAAGTGCCGAAGACGTTAGTGGGCCAGCTTTATCTTTCCGGGTTTAGCTTTGACAGTGTCGAGCGCCGCGGGGTGCGCTTGGCTGTACGCCGGGAGGAACAATTCGTGCGTCGTTAATTCGACCTCCTCATCGACAAGCACGCTGTCGGGCGTACCACCGAGCTTGGACGTTCGGCTGTGCTGTAGTCGCAACGATGTACGACGTGGCCGCAGTAGCTAATGCAGCCACCGAGCCGTCGTTTGTGCACCGGTCGTGAACCCCCGCGTAGATGCCCCGCAGGCTAGGATGGGAATCGTGACGGGCGGGCAACCGTCTGAACAGTAATAAGCCGCCGATCGGCGCCGCAACCAAATATACCTTTTTTAGAAGGAACCAACTTGTTACTGGGGCTTACACAACCACCAAAATCCCCTTACGTGCCTCCCTTCCGATTCCGGATGCAGTTCCCTGCCCATTGCGAGAACCCCCACGCACACGCGTGCGAGCGAGTGGCTCCGGAGCTTAGCGCGCAGGTGAAGAACATTGCTCGTGTTCGGGCGCCCAATCGGCACCTAGCCTGATCACTGACTGGCCTGCCCAAGTTGACTGATCGGTCTTTCTGTCGGACCCAATGGCGCATTCGCAAAGCCGGGAGCGGCTCAATGAACTGAGTAATAAGCCGCTTTAAAAAAATCATGCGAGGTCCTCGGAGCTGTCCCGTTGAATACTGCCGCAGCTTGGTCTCGATGTTGGCAGGACATGAGGCTTTCGGAATGGGGTTGTGGGGTCGGAGCTTGTTCTTCCAAGGTCTGGCTGAGGACCGTGCGGCTAGGGACCTCGAACGCCGTCTCTGGGATAGCGATGACATGAAAGTTCTTGAGTGGTTTGAAAGGCAGGTCATTTACGCTCAAGGACCATCAGTTGGTGCTGTCGTAACCCACGGAATGGTGGAGGAATATGAGCAGCGGAGTGAAACGAGTTTTACGGCTGTTCTTGAATGGCTGGTTCCTCGATTTTGGTCCGAGTCTAAAAACTCGGATCGCGCCAGCGCAGTAGTCTCTCGTTTGAGAGAAGCCTACAAGGCGAGTGTCTTGCCTGAGTCTTGGTTCGCCTGTCAGCCCGAGTCCCTTCCCTCTTGGGCTCCCCGGAGCATCTTTCAGGGTGGCCTAAGATCAGCTGCGACTGTGGCGTACTGGGCCTACTACTTGGATACGAGGGACGCTATGTCACCGGAGCAACGATTGTGGAATCTCTCCATACTGGCGCGCTGGTCTCCGGCACAGGCTTTGATTCATGCGTTTTCGGACATGAAGGAGCATTTCCAATCCATTAGGGACGACAGAGAGGATCATCCGACAGCCGTAATAAAGCAAGCGCTGGGACTCTGGTGTAAGCACAATGGCGTTGATTTCGGAGGAGCCACAAGCCGGCGTGTGACTAACGATTTGCAGGACCTCGCGCGACAGCTAACAATCATTCGTAATGGACCGGTTGATTCGGCCATGGATCTTTACGAATCCCGACTAGGAAAATGGGTTAAATTAGCGGCATTGGAAATAGCGACGAGCAAGCATCATTACTGTAGTTTCTTGTATCGCAGGTACCGAGACAGCATGATCTCTACTTATTTCGCGGACTTGATCCATTGGAAAGTACCAGAGTCCAAAAAGCGCTTTCCTGTAGCTTGCCCTTTCCCCTTTAGCTTCAGCCGTGTGGGGCATACCTGGCTGCGTTACGCCGTACGTCTGGAGGAACAATTCGTGCGTCGTTTGATACACCTGCTTATCGAGGAACATGTTGTCGAGACTGGTCATACACATGAAGCCATAGTCTGGGAATTGTGTTACCAAAAGTCGTTCCGCTTTTCGGCGCCGAAAGATAAGTTCAACCAGCTGTATGATAGGGCTCTTAATGATGCAATAGTGCAGGTGTCAATTGAACGGGCATTCGACCGAGCTTGGAAGTTAGGCTGTGCTGCAATTACAACAATGTACGACGTATCCGCAGTAACCAATGCACCCCTCCTTGCGCAGTTTCCAGCCCTGGAGCGTACAACCCCAGAGTCATTTACTTCTCAGCCTTGAGAGTGCCTCGTAAAGTCACCCCCGAGGACTTAACCCAGCAGGAGCTCCTGTTGCGAGACAATATGATGAATAAGTTCTCTAGTCTCATTACAACCAAGGGGCCGCGTTTGACCTGCATCATCTCCCTTCTGTAAGTGCAGCTTAGAAGAGAATACGCAGCCAACAAAGTTTGTCGGTCGTTGGAAAAGTTTGTCGGTCGTTACACCATTGGAGAAGCTCCGCGGTATTGGCACTGCTGGACGTCTTTGGTGCAGAGGCGCCGTCGAGCCTGCCGAGGTCGGAGTCGGCATCGCACCCCACTGGGCAAGGACCACCCGCGCGCGTATGACGGAAGCGGCATATAGGTTCGACTCCGACGCGACGTGTGGTTCAATGGCAGCCGTTTCAGGGGTCGCCTCGCTACCGTTATTCTGTCGAGAAGACGGATCGCTGGACGAACATCATCACACAAGAGATAGAAGAACAGGCGTCGGGTGCAGCCGTCTACATTGGTCATGGTTACAGAGAGGCATACAGCTCGCTCCGACAGAGCTTGCTGACTTCGGAGACTACTTCTCGACTTCTGGTCAGTCCACGACCCGAGGCACCACCTGCTTTTCTTGAGGAGTGCTCCGCTACCGAGTTTCATGTACTTTCTGCTTGGAATAGGTAGCCCAGCAACCGGGGAGAGGTAGTCTTTCCACTTGTAGCCACACACCTGAGGAAAGAAGCTTCCTCGGCACGACACACCAAAGATAGTGGCAAATTATTACTTCAACCAGCATCGTCGTCATGGACCAACCACTCACGCGCCCTCCTCTCAAAACAACTTAGTCCTGCAACCTGTTTTCACAACACCCACGCACGCATCGCGGTCGTCAGACCACCACACATACCAGACCGCGACACGAGGGAGGTCGGGAACGGCAGCTCACGGTCGTCGCTGGTCTTAAAGACATCCTCTTAATTCTTAAGACCTGTTGTGATAGGGAAACACCAAGTGTTCTGTTGAGAGAGTAAGCTGCGAGAAAAGGTGACGATAGTTGAGGCCCAACGATCGGTTGAGGATGGCCGGGAAAAACCAACAAAAAAATGCTCAGTTACCGGAGCCAATCGGTCGAGCGTCGTTGGGGCTTCGGCACGGTGTTAGCGATGCTGGATGTCGTTGGAACACAACCGGGACAGTGGGCTCGTAATTTGTTCATTCAAGGTCTAGTTGAGGACGACGTCGTTAGGGACCTCGAACGCCGTGTGCAGCACGGAGACGACGACCAAATTCTTGCATGGTTTGAAAGACAGGTGATTACCTATTCTCAAGTTGCGTCCGGTGGAGCTGCCATGACTCGCGGAACGGTAGATGAATACGAACAATTGAGTGACCATAACTTTTCGGCGATTGCCGAGTGGCTCATTCCTCGGTTTTGGTCGGATTCTACAAACTCGGAACGTGCGAGGGGAGTAGTCGCTCGGTTAAAAGAAGCATACTACACGAGTGCCGTTCCCTTATCTTGGTTTGGCTACAAGCCTGAATCCTTCCACCATTGGGTTCCCAGTAGTATCTCTCCCGCTAGTCTAAGGTCAGCTGCAGCGGTGGCATATTGGGCTCACTTTTTGGATACGAGAGATGCTATGTCACCGGAGCAAATATTGCGGCATCTATCCGTACTTGCGCGCTGGTCCCCGGCCCAAGCTTTCATGCACGTTTCCGACAACTTGAAGAAACATTCGCCGCAGTTTAACGGAGCTCAGCGCCACTACTGTCTTAGTAACCTCATGCAATCGATTGAACTTTGGCTCTGCTTCAGACGGAGCCCGGATGCGGTGCCTGTGCACGATCATGTCAGTCGACGCATGGCAGGAGACTTGCACAGCTTTATGCATGAACTCACACTTATGGATGGGTCAGACGACCGAGAAATACATGTCTATAGCGAGTCCGAAATGGGAGGGTGGATGAATTCGATGGCATTGCAAGCAGCTGAGAGATTTCGCCAGGACTATCTTGCAAAGTATCGCAAGCGCCGAAACTGCTTCTCTTCTGCGTATTTCTCAGACTTAGTGTCATGGCAAGTGCCTTCGGAAGAAGAAGTCGTCCACTTCCCCGTGGGCCAAGATCTTGGTTTT
This sequence comes from Gregarina niphandrodes, assembly GCF_000223845.1. Taxonomy (NCBI): domain Eukaryota; phylum Apicomplexa; class Conoidasida; order Eugregarinorida; family Gregarinidae; genus Gregarina; species Gregarina niphandrodes. The sequence goes on along the minus strand of NW_011646047.1, from coordinate 92,726 downwards.
GAACTTGATGGTCCTGGGAGGTATGCACTCCGTCAGACGGTCTGGTTGGAGGAACAACTCGCGCGCCGTGTGACGGAACTGCTCATAGAGCGGGAGACTGCCGTCGACGAACACCTTAATGAGATTCCTCCGACGAGAGACGACGTTATCCGCCGCTTTTTGGGCCAGCAAAAGTCGTTCCGTTTCCGAGCCTCGGAAGAGACGTTCCGTCAACTGTACGAACAGGCGCTAGAGGAAACGGTAAACCGAGTGGCCGCTGAAGAGGGGCATGAGTACGCTTGGAGAGTCGCCTGCGCTGCAATCACTATGATGTACCACGTCTTCGGGGTCGTTGATGCACCCGTGGCTGGACGGCCTTTTCCGGATGCCGCAGCTCAGCCACCGGAAACAATGCGGTCATGGGAAACCTTTGGACGGTCATGGGGAGCCCCACCGTCCGGACAGACACCCACACTCTTAGACCGTCTGGAAGCATTAATTGAGCAACAGATTCGTTTCTGGCGGGGACCTTAATGTTTTCAGCGACAACTATCGATAGCTAGCCAGCCAGCCAACGGACCCAATATCGATAGCTAGCCAGTCAACGGACCCAATAACTGAGATGAGAACAACAACCTAGATAGAAACGATTCAGTTCTCGTCCAGCGCAATTTTCAGTTGCCACTTAACTGAAAAGGGGCTGTAAGAAAGTCTTCACACACGACGCTTGTAAAGACACTTATAAGTGAACGAAGCAGAGCGTATGACTCCGACTCACGTACGTCGTTATGGAAAAAAACCAGGGAATTAGATGTCAGCCTAATGTACTGTTATTTGTCAGCGCTCAGTAAGCTCTGACGACAAGAGAATCATCCACTCCAAAGGGAGTATGGTCAACTGTCAACGAGAGCTACCTTCGTCTTCACGCCGTGGTTAATGTTTAATGCATTGGAACTGAAGCAAGAGAGAAACTATAGAAATAGATCCATCGAGCACAGTTGCACTATGTTAAAAAAAAAAAAA
>NW_011646047.1:78904-91704 GCF_000223845.1 Gregarina niphandrodes | reverse complement strand
CGCCGTGGTTAATGTTTAATGCATTGGAACTGAAGCAAGAGAGAAACTATAGAAATAGATCCATCGAGCACAGTTGCACTATGTTAAAAAAAAAAAAAAAATTTTTGGGGCTTGGGACAAAACGGCGACAACGTTGGAGGTTTGGTTGGGTGGGGTCTGGACAGCGAGCAGCAGGAAAATGGTTATGGAAAGAGTGTTTATGTGTTTGGAGAAATATACTCATCGGGGGGCGAATTTATTTTGATGCGGTTCGTGAAGGAAGCAGGAGATATATTGAATGACGCACTAAGGTTGTGGCGTCCGGAGAGGATTTGGGTGTGCTTTAACGGCGGTAAGGATGCCACGGTGGTGTTGGAATTATATTGCCGGGCGTTGGAGAAGTATTATTGGAGTCGTGAAGAGCGAGCTGTAGCTGCGAATTGTGTTTGGTTTAAGAGCGAGGAAGAGTTTGGAGAGGTTGAGTCGTTTGTGGAGAGGACCTGCAAGAGACTGAGGACCAATTTGATGGTCATGCATGGGTCTTATAAAGAGAGGTTGTCTGATTTTTTGTCGGAGGTCGAATCGACTCAGTCTGACACGGTGTTGGTCTTGATAGGCTATAGAAATGATGATGACCCCAGAAGTCCTCTTCGATCCCGTGCAGCAGGGGCGGAGTCCCCTGCAGGGGCGGAGTCCCCAGCAGGGGCGGAGTCCCTGTCTGGACAGCACTATCCCTTCATGCCAGGCAGCAGTTTCCTAACCGAGATCCCCTTTATGCGATGCCATCCTTTACTGAAATGGAGCTACGGCGACATCTGGGAGTTTATAGATGCAAATCTGATTCCGGTGTGCCCACTATATACCAGCGGCTACTCTAGCCTCGGCGACGTCCAGCATACTGAGAAAAACCCGCTGTTGCGCAACAAGCACGCTCGAGAACTCAACGACTGGTCCACGGAACGCGCGTCCCGCTCCAGTAAAGATGACCCAGCAACTTGACTGGGGAGAAGGGCAGGTGACTATGGGGAAGGCTGCGGGAGGGATGGATTATTTTTCCTCGGCAACGACTTGCCATGGGCGAAATAATTTCCTTGAATGAGACTCCGCTTGAAGGACCCCGCAGAAACAGTCCGAGAATGCGGTGACAACATCGCTAAGATAACCCCGTACCTGAATTGGTTATATAGATGGCCCTTTATATCACCAGCTCTGTCAGCTGCCGGCACGTTGCTGGGAATAGAGAGTCGAGCGAAACTCGAGACGGCGATAGAAGTTGTAGCGGATCTGTTGGTCGCTTCAGACCCAATTGAGGTACCACCTTGTATCACTACTTATGCCATACACCTCAGCTACCTCATTTGTTTGCTGGCGGCTGGGCAATCCAATGAAAACTCGCTATGTAAGGCCAACATTTTACAGCCGCACACGCGTGTGTGCGCACAAATTTGTTCAGAGGTTGCCCGTATTTCCACAATTGGGCAGAGCCGTGCTCCATTTGACGTTCCTTTGTAGATGACTCGATGAATTTAGACCAATCTTCAATGAATATCGGCTCTTACCATTACCATACTCGCCAGGCACTGATGGGTTGGGATGGGGCGGTATTGACGCTGTTTCAGTCTTTGTGGGAGGTTGCTGGTGGCGAGGGCTTAGAGGACTGGGAAGCAGAAGAATGGGAGTCCATAACGGAAGCGATTGAGAGGATATTTTACGCACGCATTATGTGTTATGAATTGAGCTACTGTGGTCGGGCATGTGGATTCTCAGTTTCAGAATTGGAGACGGACCTCATCCGCGATGACGTGCTACAAGGTCCGTTGTTGTTGGCTGTCCGGTTCGACGACTTGGATACCATTGAGAGCATCAGGGCGGGGATTGAAGAGCGCAACACGGCGCGCGTATGGAAGACATTGCGGTCTGTGTTTGGGTCTAATCTCGGGTATGTCGGGAAAGTGAATCCGATTATTACTAAATGGTTTGCGTTTGGTACTGAAGACTTCGATCAGGTGTTCTATGATGTCGAACCGAAACCCACCAGAGACCCTGCTGAAGCGGAACGGTGGGAGAGCATTAAAAGCGATTTGAAGAATGTGACTGAGGCCATGGTCGGTATCCTGCCACCAGAGGACGTGTTCAATAAATTTACCTCCTTCCTCAACGGCAAAAACGAAAATAAGAATAATTAACCAAACCTTTCGCTCCGGTCCAGACCTTTCGCTCCGGTCCGGACCTTTCGCTCCGGTCCAGACCTTTCGCTCCGGTCCAGACCTTTCGCTCCGGTCCAAACCTTTCGCCCCGGTCCAAACCTTTCGCTCCGGTCCGGACCTTTCGCTCCGGTCCAGACCTTTCCCGGTCCAAACCTTTCGCTCCAGTCCAAACCTTTCGCTCCAGTCCAAACCCCTCAAAGGAAATCTTTCAAACCGAACGTTTCAAAGCCAATCTCATTTTGAAACCTAACAAATCTCGAACGCCAGGACAATTGACCACAATGAAGACGGACGACAGAGTGATCAGGTCACGGATGCAAACCTTTTTTTTAGCGACCAAGTTTTTCAACTACCTTTATTGTAGGACATGTAAGCATGTGTGTAGGGGTTGGGAAAGGATGGATTGGTCCGTGGGGATAAGGCTGAGGAATCGTGTTTCTTGTTAGGAATCGTGCTTCCGCTTCGTCCTTGGTTGAGTTTGATTTCTCGGAGTTACCCTCCGGGCAGTCTGTGTATCGAGTACAGTACGGCTGTGAGTTGCGTGTACGACTGAGTGGTGACGGCAGCGGAGTGGAGGTAACCGGTGGCGACGGATCCGTTTTGAAGGTTGGCGTTGAAGAGTCTTTCCTATTCGACCGGTGTTGCAAGGTTGTGTTGAACAGAACGGGACCGACACGGGTGGTGGAGACCCGAGGGGATGGAACTGAGTTACGATCCGTGTCGTTGATTGTCGAGGCCAAGCTGGGAGGGTGTTTGGTCGTTGAGGACACGAGTGTGTGCAGTGTCATTTCTCAAAGACTGGGCACCGTGGACCGGTGGGAGGATGTCCTGAGAGTCGTGAGTCGTCAGGGATTTAACGGTATCCATTTTACACCTGTTCAAGTCGTAGGGGAGTCAAAGTCTAGTTATAGTATTGCTGACCACTTGACCGTCTCCGACCAAATCGCGTGTAACTGGGCCGAACTGGATGGTAGGATACAATGGCTGAAAAACGATTACGGGATCTACTCCCTCACTGACATTGTCTTGAATCACATGGCCAACAACGCGCCCTTCCTGAGAGCGCACCCGGAAGCTGGCTACAATCAAGTGAATGCACCATGGCTCAAAGCAGCAATTGAATTGGACATTTTATTGAGACAGTTTACTAAGGATATTGTCGACGACCGCATCGGCATTTCGCGGTACGTTAACAACGAAAGCGACATCGACAAGATTTGTCAGTGTTTCGAAGATCGGTATTTTAATCGTCAATTCAACCTGAGGGAGTGGCTTACGATCGATGTCGAGCAGACGATCTCCTGCTTCAGAGACTCTGGTCACGATGCGGCTGCGGGCACCCCCGGGACCCGTAGCTTGAAGGAGGCCGTTTATGAGTCGGTCGGAGAGTCCCGTAATTTCGTGATTCCGAGTTCGGTGACTCGTAGATACGCTAAGAGTGAGCGTGAAGCGCGAGAGCAAATAGCGTATGTTCAACAGGCTTTGTGGAGCGAAGGCGTGGTGATAAAGAACAGCATCATGGACTCAATGCGGGGTACCCTGCGTTACGAGCGTTTGCAGTTGCGGAAGGGGCCCATAGAGTATACGCCGTGGAATTCGGTGGTGCCTTGGTACTTTACGCCGGTAGAAGCGGAGGATGGGCAGACGTATTATCTGGCGCATAACGGCTGGGTCATGGGCTGGGGTGGGCCCAAGGGTTTCATTGAGCGCGGCAGTACAGTTTATTTGCGTCGGTCGTTGATTGCATGGAGCGACTGTGTGAAGCTTAACTATGGTACGCCGGAACAGGAAGAGCCCGAACACTCACCCGCCCTGTGGGAGTTGATGCGCCAATATGCGGAGCTCAGTGCTACCCACTTCCATGGATTCCGGCTTGACAACTGCCACACGACGCCTCTGGCGGTGGCCAAATACGTGTTGCAAGCGGCGCGCAGAGTGCGACCGGAGTTGTTCGTCTTTGCCGAGCTCTTCACGGGCAGCGAGAAGGCGGATATTAGGTTCGAACAAGAGCTGGGCATCGACTGTCTTGTTAGAGAAGCGATACAAACCACGTCTCCCGGCGACCAGGCCTGGCATGCCGTTAAGTACGCGCGGTGCCAACCATTCGGCTCGCTAGACAACCACTTGGTCAAGCTGGGCGCGTCCGGCAGACTCGGAGACGCCACCACACTCGCTAAGAACTACGACGCCGCCCCGACCCCCCAGAGTTACCGCGCTGCCAACATGTTCTATGACTGCACGCACGATAACGAAACGTGCACGCAAAAGAACCGACCCCTGGACACGCTCGCGTGTGCAGCAATCGTATGCGCTTCCGGCTGCTCCGTGGGCTCCACCTTCGGCTACGAAATGAACGTCAAGACTAACCCCTCCGTGATCGCAGACGGCGTGCTCTACGGCACCGACTACCCCGTATACCACGAGAGCGCGCCGCAGAAACCCAAAACGGACGAGGAAAGCAGGCGCTCGATCCAGCAGCTGTTACGACCGTCTGCTGAGGGCAACCTGGTCGTTTGCTACGACGGCTTTGCCAACAGGAGTGTCGTGTTGATGGGTGCGTTTAATTCTTGGTCGGAAGGTCTGCCGATGGCGAAGGTCTCTGCGGCGTGCGGCACGGTTATATGGACTGTTGAGTTGCCGCGGCCGGCCGACGGAACGGCCAAGTTCGTCGTGGACGGTGCGTGGAGGTGTTCGGAGGGTTATCCGAAGGTGTACGACAACCATGGCAACGAGAACAACAACATTTGCGACGATCGGAAGTTATTTTCGGCCGGAAAGTTGGCGCAGGGGGGTGCTGGTTTGCCTGGTGGTCTGGAGGTCGACGGTTCGAGTCCGAGAGACTCGAACTGGTTGGCGAGGTCGTGCGGCGTCATTGAGGGTCGGCGAGTGTTGAACAAGTTGCACTCGAAACTGAGCAGTTTCACGGAGATCGAGATTCAGCACATGGGCGAGGACATGGCGTGCATTTCGCGTTACAACCCAGCGTCCGGCGAGGCTTACCACTTCTTCGTGCGCTCGGCCTGGTGGATGGGTCGCGATCAGCCGGACAGCGACTACTGCGCGGTCAAGGGAAAAGTGGTGGGCGAGCCACTGCTGTGTGCGGCAATGGACGCAAGCAAGTTGCAAGACGGCGCTGGCGCAGGTGTGGTAACGGGTTTAGGCAGTAGATGTGGGACGTTGCGCGAGGTGCACCCGCCGCGTCGGTCGTACGACGCAACGCGGGACGTGACGCACGTGAACTTCAGTTTCTACCCCCCAGGCAGCGTGTGCGTTTTGTATGCGAAGTTGGCTCGGGCAGATTCGGAAGTCGTGGCGGCTATGGAGGAGCTGGATGGCGTGATGGAAAGTCTAAGTCTGTCGGACGTGAACTACCTGATGTGGTCTTGTGACCCCGAGGAACGCGACCGATCTGCCGGCGCAGCGGGTGTTTACATGTTCCCGGACACTCGCGCGTGTGTCTATGCCGGCGTCATGGGCGCAGTGGACGCACTGGCGGAGGCGCGGCGCGCGCGGGCGAGCGAGTGCGGCAGTTGCGGGATTTATCGGAATGTGCGTGAAGGCGACTGGCTGTTAGACTACCACGCCTCACGCGTGTGTCGTCGATTCGGGGAGCAGCCGCTGGGCCGCTGGTGGGCACGGGTGACGGCGGCGGTGAAGCACACCCGGCAGCCGGCGACGAAGACGCACGCGGTCGAAGTTCTCTTCGGCGAAGTGCACAGGCGCTGCGTGCGGCGCGTGTTGAACGCGTTGCGTGCAGGAAAGTTACGTCGTGCGCCGCTGGGTGCCGCCCTTGCGGTGGCCGCCACGCAGGTCGTGGGCGAGGTCCCGAGCGCTTGTCTCGACGCAACAAACCGGCACGTCGTACCCTATAGCACTTCGGCCGGGCTGCCCTTCTTCACAACCGAGTATATGCGGGAATGGGGTCGCGACACACTACTTAGTGTAGCTGGTCTGAGCGAGGCGTTGCAGCGCTGGGACGTCTACCGTACGACGTTGCTGGCTTATGCGCGGGTGCTACGTCATGGTATGATCCCGAACCTGCTCGATTCGAGCACGAATCCGCGATACAACGCGCGCGACGCCGTGCACTTCTGGCTTTGCGCGTTACAGCGGTTCTTCTACGCAGCGCCCGAGGGCTCGCGTATCCTCGACGAGCCGGTTGCGCTCAAATACCACCATTCACTAACATACGAGCTGCCATTTGCCACGCGAACGGTCAAGGACTGCGTGCGATACGTGCTCTATGCCCACTACCACGGCATTGCCTTCCGTGAGTGGAATGCCGGTGAACGTATTGACTCGCAGATGACCGACTCTGGCTTTGATGTCAAAGTATACAGAGATCCAGAGACAGGCTTCTGCCTCGGCGGAAATCGCTGGAACTGCGGCACATGGATGGATAAGATGGGGTCCTCAGCCAAGGCCGGAAACAAAGGTCACCCGTCCAGCCCCCGGGATGGCGCTCCTGTGGAGCTTACCTTGGCTCTGTACCACACGCTCTGTTGGGTGTCCGACATAGCCACCCAGCTCGGTCTTAGTGAGGAAGAACAGCGCCAGTACAATGAGTGGAAGGACCAGATCCGGAATAACTTCGCCAAGTGCTATGTTGTGACCACAGAGGACGCAGTACGATTCCCCGGTATCGCTGTCGAAGGTGCCTTGAAAGACGTCTACGGCGGTGAACAAGCGGACGAAGACTTCTTCCTAAGGTGCAACTACAGCGTCGGACTCGCTCTATGTCCCAGGACCGAAATACTGCCACCCGGGGTAGCCAAGAAAGCGCTAGAAGTCGCCCTGGAGCGTCTGGTCGACGAACCCGATCAGGTTGGCATGAAAACTCTCAACAAAGACAACTACCGGTTCCGCGCGAACTATGACAACGCCAATGACACTGATGATAAGAACGTTGCACACGGCTGGAACTACCATCAGGGACCCGAGTGGGTCTGGCCCTACGGTTGCTGGTTCGAAGCCTACTGGACACACGCCGACGGACTCAGTAGCCAAGAGAAGGGAGCGGCCATCAGACGGCTCACGCCCGTCGCCAGAAAAGTCCGGTCCGGACCTTGGTACAGTCTGCCGGAAGTCACAGACCGAAATGGCGGAGTCTGCCAATTCGGCTGCCAAGCCCAGGCCTGGAGCATTGCCACCTTCCTCAGCTTCTTCAACCGCGTTCTGTATCAGGAAGAACAAGCTGCCGCGCAAGCTGCAGCTGCCGCCGCAAATGTGCCAGTTGCTGATAATGTATCTGCGGCCAAAGACTCGACCAAGCAAGAAGTATTAGTTGCTAAGAGAGTGATGGTTGCTGAAGGAGCTGAGGGAGTGCCGACGGTGACAACGAATGGAGTGCCAGCAGGTGCTGTGGATAAGTCGCAGGACACGGTGGTGAATCATGAAAAGGTCGATACCGAGAATGTGCAACCTGAGCAAGATGGGGCTATTCCCTGTACGTCAGGAGCCGCTGGTCTTGCCGTCCCCGGAGAGCCGGTGGGCGGTGATATGCCTCTCAAGAAGCAAACCTCCGAAGCAAGCTCACCAGTGATCAATGCTGCGGATTTCATCAGCGACAGCTCTTCGAGAAAGGACTCGGAATCATCCGGTAACTACGCGCAAGTTGAAGAGGTGCCAATTGACGGGCCTAATTCGCAAGTCAATCCAGTTGACATCTCACAAGTGAGCCAGAACAATGATGACAAAACAATTTCTGCCAGAACTGCAGGTGAATCTTATCAGGATCTAGACGAGGACGACATTTTTGAGGACGCGGAGAACTCATCAATGGAAGGAAACAAGTCCACGGATCTGCAGAACGTGGACACGGCTCCGTTCTCGGCTTGTTAGAGAATAGGGGAAGAAATATGTGATCAGCACACGTGTGTGCACACGTCCGCTAAGAGGAGAAACCGCGTTTTATGCGCATTTTGTTAGTATGAAAACAAAAATTGCAATAGATATTAGCCAGCACAACGGATTCACTAAGAAGCAAAGCATGGGGATGGTGGAGCAACCAACCCCGAGACCCTGTAACGCTGATTTCAAGCCAGGGCTTGGCTTGTAATTGATTTCTTTCAGTGGCAGCACAATGGATCGTTCAGTTAGCAGAGGTCGTTCATTTAGCGGAGGCTGCTGGGCGAACAAAGGCTGCTTCATTGGTGAGGGTTGCTCGGGCGCTGCATTTTGTTGCTTACTCAGTATGCATCCGGGATCGGGGTCCATGGTGTGATAGGTGTAGCCATTGCTGCTATATACGGGTTGTCGTGATCCGCAGTTGTGGCCCGTGGGCGCATAGCCGCACTGGTGAGGAGCGGTGCCATGAAGTGCTTGGTGCTGTATTTCGAAGGTTAGTCTTTCTTCCTCCGTGTCCATGGTGCAACTTCATGCAAGGTGGTTTAATCGATGGTCTGACTGTGGACAGCGATCGCGAACGCGAACCTTGACGCGATTTTTCGTTCTGTGTTGGTGTATTGTTAGTGGTGCGCTTCATCACAGCACTATTTACCATGTCTGCCCACCTACCTGTTGCCCCATCTACCTGTTGTCCAATCTGACTGACTGGTAGTCGGTGTGATGACTGAGCCAGCATGCCGATCCGGCTGTTATCAGACTTCCTTATCTGGCCGCCACACCCGACTTACACTGCCATCTCCATTTTAATTGCGGGGTAGGGATCATATCCGATCAGTTTTACGTCCTTAAATTCTAGTTGGTCGATGTCTGTAATATCGGGATTAATCACCACTTTGGGAAACGGTCTTGGCGCTCTGGTAAACTGTTCCTTGAGAGGTTGTAAGTGGTTCTTGTAGACATGAGCGTTTGCCACGAAGTGGACAAATTCCTTCGGCTTGTAGCCAGTAAGGTGCCCTATAATATAGCACAGTAGTGAGTAGCTGGCGATGTTGAACGGAATTCCGAGTCCCCAGTCGCCTGAACGTTGATAAAGAGCGCATGAAATCTCTTTTCTCATCGGATCCACGACAAACTGGCTCAAGACGTGGCAGGGAGGTAGGGCCATGTCCTTGAGAGCGGCCGGATTCCAAGCCGAAATGATGTGTCGCCGACTCACGGGATCTTGCTTTATGTCCTTAAGCAAAGTTTGGACCTGGTCCACCCCTGCACCTTTATAGTCGCAGTCACAATCCACATAATCAGCCCCAAAATGTCGCCATTGGAATCCATAAACCGGACCCAAATCACCTTCGCGTCGATGACCAAGACCCCGCTTAGTCAGGAATTCCTTCGTCCCGTTGCCATCCCAAATGTGCACGTTCTTCGCGGCCAATTTCTTGCCGTCCGTACAGCCCTTTAGGAACCATAACAGTTCCTCAACCACGCCCTTCCAGTAAACTTTTTTAGTCGTCAACAACGGGAAACTCTCAGATAAATCATAGCGCATCAAGGCACCAAATTTACTCAAGGTACCAACACCCGTTCGGTCCTCCATCTCCACCCCACTCTGTACGATATCCTTCATAATATCTAAGTACTGATACTCATCATGGAAACGAAATGTCGCTTCCTTCGCGCTCTGTAGCCCAATCAGGCCCGTTTGGAAGGACGTATCGCGCCCAACAGGAACCGATATCCCTCGAATAAAGTTGCTCAATTGCGCTTCATATTCTTTGTTTATATTGTCCTGACCCTTTTTTCTCAGCACCGCCACATCAAACGTGTATCGACCACTTCCCTTCGTCTTGGAAACGCCTAAACACTCATAATTCTTCTCCAACAGCGCCAAATCAACGTGAACATCTGTCGCGATCTTTTCGCCGCACACGCGTGTCCAAATAATATAATCTGCAATCTGCGCTTCATGAGACATATTATACAGTCCCGCGCCACCCGTTATGTAGATGGTGCTGCAGTTCCGTAGTCTGTTCAGCCCCTCTTGTAAACTTTTCACGGCCAAGGGAAACGCTGAATGGTCTATAGTGACACGCCCCATCCCAGTAAGGCGATTTACGAACGGCAAGCGCAATAATAAACTACCTCTTAGGTCTGCACCGTAGGTCGAAGTTGTCGGCCCTGTCTTGGGGCCTGTCGATCTTGCCGATGGAGTATTACTGGGATCCAGTTTGGTGTTTTGGGAGGTCTTGGCAAACTGGTTTTTTCCGAGTAGATCATCTGGATGGCTGGTTACAACGCAGTTTATACGATCCTTGAGAGGACTCGTGGGAATGGAGTCCCATGTTTTGCGCCCCATGATGACCCCGTTCGGCATCCCATTGGGATCTTTACCTACGGTCTTGGTTATGCGCTCAAAGCTCTCCAGGTCTTCCTTCAGCCGCCATGGTAGCCGTCCCTTGTTGCCAATCCCGCCTGTCAAAGTGGAGGCGAAGATTGACGCAACCGGCGCAGCACGAATCGGAGCCCCAGCTCTGAGCAACTCAGTACTTGACGGCCCCATAAAAAACTACAAAACTATCTCGCTGAATGAGTCTATCCTTACGACTTCGCCTCTAAAAACACAGGAGCTGGTAAAGAAGCTGGAGAAGAAGGAGGAGAAGGGGAAGGGCAAGGGGAAGGGCAAGGGAGAGGAGAAGGAGAAAGGGAAGGAGAAGGGAATAAACCGGGGAGTGAACCGACGGGGGGGAGTGAACCGACGCAGGCAGCCGACTGAGGCGACGGAAGCGAGAGTGTAAGACGTACGTGGTGAGTCCGAGTAGTAGTTCGTCGAAGTCTTGGTCGTAATAGGCTTTGGAGAAGTCTGCCCGTCTCCGTAGCGTATGCGTGCGGAGGAGACTGAGGTCTACGTCTATGTCATAGAAGACTTCTACCTGGTCGTCGGTGCCAGTGGGTTCCAGGACGAGTCCTTTGTCTTCTATGCGTAGTTCCAGGAGGCGGATGACTCCAGCAGTGGCAACGACGAAGCATCTGCGGTCGCGTATTTGAGCATAACAAGTCGCGACAGGAGAGTCCATGTTGACGGGAATACTGAGATTTCGGAAGGTGATGACGGGTCGTATAGGCGATCCCAATGCTCGTGGATGCAATAGAATAAACCCGAACTCCGCCTGTTGTCGAACAAACAAGGCTACCCACTCACCACATTCCAAAGTGTTCTCAATCACCACTGATTCGCGCAATGCCATTCCCCGTCCCCGAATTCCTCGCGGTTCCTCGTCAACCAATTCCTCGATCGATCGACTTCCCGACTTTGACGGATTGCCCATCGCTTGTACCGCCGCCATCGTGCAACTTCTTACGCGACTCATACCACCCCCGCCGCCCGCTATGCCGCCGTGGCTGTAGAGAACGCCGTCGGTCAGCAGCGCGCTCCCGTCAGACACGCGCTCCGACGCTGACTCTGAGTCCTGTTCGCGCACATGTTCGCTGGCACTCACGTGTGCGGAGGCGCACACGTGAGCGGTGGCGTTGCAGCTCTGGGTATGATAGCTCTGGGCCTGATAGCTCTGGGCATGGTGGAGCGTTACGAGGCCGGGTTCGGGTTCGCGAACGACGTCCTTCCACGAGACGAGTTGCTGGAGCACGATGTCTTCGACGGTCCGGAGAGGATGCTCGATGGTGGGGAAGTAATAATGCAGGTGCGGTGGGATGGCGCCGACGTAGAGGGTTTGTTCTTCGTCGTCCGCGAGTGCTTCGGCGAGTTTATTGACGTCCCCCTCCCCGACGGCCGCGGTTCGGTCACGTCCCCCCTTTCGGTCAGTGCCGTCTCCGTCTCGGTCAGCGCTATCTCCCTCTCGGGCTCGGGTTCTGGCGGCTCGAGCGGAGAGTTGTGCTGATATTTGTGCAGAGAGGTGTGCCGTCCGGAGGAGTTCGCGATTGGTCGTGGCTTGGGGTCCCCAGGAATCTCCGCTGAAGCTGAGTCGCCAGAGCGCGGTTTGCCCGTCTGAGTAGAAGAGCCAGAGGTAGTTACGTCGTGCGAATGAGAGTTCAGGCTTAGTGAAGGGGGAGGCGAGGTCGGTGCAGAACTCGGCCTGGTCTAGTGCGGAGAAAGCAAGTGCAGCGACGCCAGTTTTTTCGGCGAGAGGTGGTGGAAGGAGGGCGACGAGTTTGCGGTCAGGTAATTTCCACAGTTGTGTGAGACCGCCACTGGAGCCAACGGCAACGAGTCCGTGGCGTCGGGCGAATTCGGAGGGACAGGCAAGCGCACTGAGCCGCAAGTCGTTTAGGAACGCAGGACGACGAGTGTGTGCTCGATAGTAACGCAGCCACACGTTTTCAGGTAAGTGCAACGGTAATTCGCACACCAGACGTGGCGGTGCACACACACCCACCAGGTGATACACACACACGGTAAAGGCCGCTGTCGCACATACCAACGTCTCCCCAATACCCGCAACACCAGCGAAGACTGCGCTCAACAAATGCTTCGCCTCACACACCTGCTCCTGCACCGGCCGACCGTACAAATCACACACCTCGATCCGAAACGGCTTCACTGTCACCACACAACGCGCCTCCACTCCACGCACCACTGCTTCCGAACTACCCCGCTCCGCAATCAACACTGGCGCCGCACTTCGAGGATGCAACAACGGACGTTCCTCCCGACCCGTCGCCAGAGGTGCCACGTGCTTCGAACGCCGTACCATAGTCACCTTCCGACACACCCAAAAGCCCAATGGCGGAACCGGCTACAACCACGGACCTATA
>NW_011646047.1:62950-78736 GCF_000223845.1 Gregarina niphandrodes | reverse complement strand
GAGGAGTCCGGAAGAGGGAGGGGAGGGGAGGGGAGGGGGATGTTTACGTCATGGGCGGGGTACGTTATGTGTACCCAATTGATCATTGGTTGGGAAGGGTTCGAGACTTTTCGCCGCGCAAGTGGTCGGTCTTCGTCTTCGTCCGCGGAAGTACTGTTCTTGTGTCCCCAAATGAGTGAGGAAACGCCCTTGGTCACGTTTTTGACGTACTTCTTGTGCCAGGAGCCGGTGGTAACAGTCGAGCTCGTAGAAGGGGACCACTCGGCTGCGGAAAGAGTTCCAGGCAAGGCCATTATTTCATCGGTTTAAAACAGCCCAAAAAGTGCGCCCGAACTCAAGGCAACCCGAACTTCCGGCAGCCCGAAGCCTAGGCAGCCCGAACAGCCTAGAGAGCCCGAACAGCCTAGAGAGCCCGAACAGCCTAGGCAGCCTCCTCCGCTAACCAGGCCTTGGCCGCCGCCTCCGCCTCCGCCAACTGGCTAGTCTCCACCCGAGCGGGCTTCCCGTCCTGCAGCACCATCATTTCCAGAACCATCGACTTCTCTCGCGAGTTCTACAACACACACATCGTACCACACACAGAACACAGATCAAACACACAGATCGTATGTATCACGATGCACCGTACCACACACAGACCGTACAACATGTACTCGTGAACGGCGAGGGGAGAGGAGGGGATTGGGAGGCGTACATCTTCGTGGTGTTTATGTAAGAGTTTAGCGAATTCTTGGACGCCCTGGCGGACAGTCATGTTGGGCATGTCTATGTTTTCGAGGTCGGTCTTCGCTCCGGCGGCGCCTTTGCCCTGGCAGTTGCCTCTATATTTATAGGCGGCACCGGTGGGGTCGATAAGCCAGAGACACCAGTCAGCTTGTTCAGGTTCCTTGGCGAGTATTCCGTGTTGGTCGACAGCCTTGTCGGTGGTGGCCATGACGGCCGCGCCTGCACCGACGAACGGTTGGCGTTGCCGTTGTTCGTGTACGGCGATCATTAAGGAGGCACCGACAGGCCGCGTGGACCAGACAGCAGTAAAGCCGTGGACGTAGACACCAACTCTGTCGGCAAGGATACTGCCTGGGATCGGGACACCCCAGACCCGTTGGTATTGTGCGCACTCCTCACGACAATGGTCAATTAAGTTTTTGCCGTCCGGAAGCGACCCCGTAACGATTGCACACGCGTGTGCAGCCAGTTTAAATAACCTCGTCCGCGGTGCCGCCAATGGGGAGAGCACCCAATTCTCCGAACCTAGCACTACACCGTCCTTAAATATACCCGCAACCGACAAGGCACCGTTACCAACCGCCTTACACGCATACTCCACTTGAAACACTTTCCCATCCGGGCTGAACGTCGACACAGACAAGTCGTACCCAGACGCCATTTTTTTTACAAAATCAAAAGCCAAAGTTAGAATACCACAACCAAAACCTCCACGCAGAATTAACGGCAGAATGAACATGCCGAATTAAGAGTTAATTGCAAGCAGCTATCTAAAGTTCTATAGACCTAAGTTAAATAAATAATGGTGGTGTGCCAGGTTCTAGGGAATGCACCATCCGAGATGGAAACAGCCACCAGCCCTGATCCTTGCTAAATATTGCTAAATACAAACCATTCGCTAAATAGTATTTGAATCCGATCATTGTAAAGTACCGATCATTGGCACCAAGTGGCCGTCGTTGATATGTTGGCCGCAGTAGAGTCATTGTGCAATACGGTGCAGTCGGTCATTGTTCATTTCTGATATTACCATTCATTTCGGAATGTGTGCGCGTAGAGAGTGTGTGCGCGTAGAGAGTGTGTGCGCGTAGAGAGTGTGTGCGCGTAGAGAGTGTGTGCGCGTAGAGAGTGTGTGCGCGTAGAGAGTGTGTGCGCGTAGAGCAGTCAGTTGTTGACGTTGATGATGATGGAAGACGGTCTGGTCTTGAGTCGACGGCTGGCGGCGCTCCAGCTGTTCCTGGCATGGTGGAGTGAGCGTTCATCGGTTTTAGAGCACACGTGTGTGATGCCGCCTTGGATTGCATCGCATTGTGGTGTAGTGTCTCTTTGGGCTGCAGCGAGGCCGAGGAGGCCGCCGATCCAGATGAGATTGGTCCAGGAGAGGAGGAAGGCGATAAGTTTGATAAGATTGTTACGTTCGTGGCGGCAGATCATCCTAGTAAGTGTGGGGTTGACACAGCCGGGTGCCCAGCGGTCTTTGAGGAAGCCGATGAGGATGGGGCCGGGCACGTCTCCGATAAGGTGGATACCAAGCGTGTATAGTCCTAAGCCAAACGAACGTTCCTTCTCCGCGCAGGCGCTCATCACACCCAAGTTGAGCGATGACTGAACCATACACACCACCAGTAACCCACCTGCCAAAGTCAACATAGCCAAGTCCGCGCGGTCGCTGTAAAGGAACCAAGGCGACGTCAGACTAACCACACAACCAAAGAACCCAAACGCACTAATGATCGCCGTACACGCAAACGGCGTCTGCTGCCGGACCAACTCCTCCACTGCTGCCGATTCGGCCCGAGCACGAGCACGGTCATTAGCACGGTCATGAGCATGAGCATGAGCACGAGCACTCACCGGCCGGGAAGGGACAGCACAGTGAGAGACTTCACAGGGAGATACACACCCTGTACGATTCGGCGACCTCCGGTTCGGCGACCTCCGGTTTGGCGACCGCTGAGTCTGTCCCCCGTCCGGTGACTCCAGGGCCGGGGAACAGATTAGTTGGACCGCACTGGTCCGCCGATGGAAGTCCAAGACGAGCTGACACACGTAGCCTCCTGCTAAGGTTCCCACCGAGCCCACCAGTACGGCCACTCCACCCATGGCCGAAGCCGCCTTGAGTTCTGTGGAGAAGATCTCCAGTGCCGTTAAGAAGGAGGTCCCGAAAGCTGAGAGAGTCGCAGTTACCGCTGCCTGTGCCGCACCCGCAACCAAAATGCAGCCAAATAACCAGTAGTTCATCCGAGCAGATTTGGGGGAACCGCTCGTTACAGGACCAACGACAGAATCCAGCTCCTCCTCATCATCACACAGCCGCGCCGTCAAGGCCACGGCCGTCTTCTCATCCGCCAGTCGCTCGCAAGAATCCTTCCAGGATGCACGCACACCCTCGTCTCCCGGACGCCAGCTGGCTGCGAATTCCGTCGAATTCGCGTCCGTTGAATTCACGTCTAAACTTTCTTGTAACGCCACTCGCCCAGGGAGGTCTTGACCCGAAGAAAGGTCGGGTACCCAAGGAAGGTCCGCTTCGGCGTAGCTGGTGGTCCTCGCCACAGGGTCGCCTGACCCCCGGCCGGGGTTGGTTCTAGTGCGGCGATGTTCAGCTGCCAGCAGAAGTCCCAAGTCCCGGGCCCCTCCACTCCGGCTGCGTTCGTGCGCAGTACTTCCACGGGCTTGTGGGCTGTCCTGCCTCGAGCGCAAGCCGCCAGACCGCAAGCCGTTAGATCGGAGGTCGCTGGCCCTTATGTCTTGTTCTACGTCGTTGGGTGGCGCGTCATTTTGAATTGAGCCATTGCTGCTCATTGCCGGACCATTACTCATCGAGTGCCCGGAATGGGACTGTCCGGGGGACTGCCCGGAGTGGCCAGAATGAGTTTGGTTAGGCCGTCTGGTTGCGACTTGGGTGGCTGAGAGCCTTTGCGTGCCTAGTGCATTGTAGACGCGGTCTAGTCTGGGGGATTGGTCGAGACGTGGCGAGGGCCAAGCAGGGGGTGACTTGGGTAGAGCGACTTGCCAAGTGGGGGCTGCCTTGGAAACATCAGCTTTGACCTTCCACGGTGAGGCACCATGAGCGGCGGGGAGTTTGCTTATCTCCAAGGCGGCTGCGACGGGCGCCATGGCGAGGACAGCGATGAAGAGGAAGGCTGAGGGAAACGAAAGTCCGATGAGCGGGAGGGCCGAACTCAGGACGTACCCACAACTCACACCCAGAGGCATCAACGCGTAGAAGATGCCCAGGAACACGCCCTTCGACGCCGGGGGCTGCGCGTCCACCAGCACCGGCGTCAACAACGTGGCAAAGGCCGCCTCGCCCACACCAGACAAACCGCGGAAGAAAAATAGCAAGTTCAAAGCGCCCATGTGACCGGCGATAAAACAGCCGTACACTGCAACAGATGGTGGTAGTGGGGAGGGGGGGAGGTGATCTTGCGCGAAGGAGGGGAGGTGATCGTGCCGAAGGGGGGGAGGTGGGCGTGCGCGAAGGAGGGGAGGTGATCGTGCCGAAGGGGGGGAGGTGGGCGTGCTCGAAGGGGGGGAGGTGGTCGTGCCCGAAGGGGGGGAAGTGGTCGTTCCCGAACCGGTGGGGGGGGCCCGTAGTCGGGTGGCGCTTACTGGAGACGACCCAAACAATGAGACCACCAGCGACGAATTGTAGCACTCGTTCAGTGCGGATGGACAGGTGGCTGAGGACAGGTGCGGAGAGGGCGAGGCCGGCAATGAAGATGGATTGTAGCACGCCGAAGAAGAGTTCCGGATTCCGGTGGTAGGTCTCGTGCTTCAGTAGGCTATTGATAACTTCCTGGTGGAGTCCCGGAAGGACGCCGCGGTCGAAGTAGATGAGGAAGTCCACCAACAGAAACAGACCGGACACCCACCGTATGTTGTGGAAGAGGAAGCCAGCAAGCATACTTGCTCGGCACCAATTTAGTTAGTTCTACACCGCCCAAAAGATTTTACGGTGAAGGTGGATCACCCCAGGAGGAGAAGACGGATCCAAGTTGGGTGGATGAGAGGGACTCCTGTCATGGAGCTCCGGCGGGGCGCAAAGCTGAGCTGAGCTGAGCTGAGCTGAGGGGTGTGCGGTGACGTGGTTCGGACTTGGGGGGTCTCTGACGAAAAATCGGTACAGCAGCCCGCCACATCTTGGCGCCGTGGAGCAGTGGTGATATGGGATTTGAGGGAGATAGGCAGGGAAGCAGGCAGGTAGGTATGTGTGCAAACAAAATCGAACGCGGCTCGCGCGCTAAAACTCGCCAACAAGCAGCGACAACCACACCTGCATTTAAATCAATTGGATTTAACGGCTTGGACTCAACGGCTTGGACTCAATGGCTTGGATTTGAATGAGATTGGTCCATAGACTTAGGTCCAGAGACCTAGCTCTCTATAGACCTAGGACCAGGGTCTATGAACCAGGGTCTATGAACCAGGGTCCATGGACCAGGGTCTATGGATCAGGGTCTATGGATCAGGGTCTACGATTGGGGGTCTACGGACCTGGGTGTGGAGACCTGGTTGTTATGCTCCAGGTCATTACAACCAGGTGAATATGGGACGCACGTCCTAACTATTGGGAGAACCTGGTTTGGTGTGTAGTGGTGTTAAAGAGGCCGTAGTCAGAGCGTTGAGCGAGGTTTTCGTCCGAGACCCGTTTTCTCCTGTCTTTGATGAAGGCGACAGTTGCTACTGCTTGTTGGAAATCTTTGATGCCTGCAGCGTCAGGGAAGGCGATCCAAACGTGTTTATCTGGTTGATCGAATGAGTCGAGGTAGGTCATTTTGATTGCATCACCGTTGAGTACAGATACTTCAACGGGGACGACGCTGTCTGAAGAAGCGAAAATTCGTTGAGAGTAATTGGAATAGTCAATGACAGTACGCATAACACCACCATCCTTATCACTGATGATCAGGTCAGGACCGTACGGGTGGAGCCAGAGACGTAAATGCTTCCGTTTCCAGACCATTTTCGCTGTAGACCAGAATGTGACCCAGAGGAGGACTTCCGTCTTCCAGAAACGAGCGACAGCGCGAGAAGTTACAAGTCTGTGTGAAGCGTCATCCAGTATTTTGCTGTACTTGTCTTGACGACGCTCGAAGTCGGGTAGGCTCGCTAAACATTTCGCACGGCGTCTTCCATTCATTACGCTTGGAGGTGGCAACACGTCGGGCCGAATGTACGTTGCGAGTGAAAAGTTTTGGCGTGCACTGGCGTGCTCCGAGCTCAGTGCACGTCGTACCACCAAGACCGCTCGTTGTAGCGTTCCCGCCTCTTCACGGGATTGCGTTCTGAACCATGCTGGTAGTCGCAGGTTGTGGAACGAGCACATTGTGCCCGCGTTTTCCTCCAACTCGCTCTGCAAGCTTGTTGAGAGGCCGTATTCCGCGAACGCCTTTCCTATCAAACCACTATCCACGTGCGGTTCCACCACCGGGTCCGGCAGCATCAGGCGACACTTGTTGTCTTGTATATTTTCCACCCGGAAAACGGGAGCCTTCGGACTCACA
Source organism: Gregarina niphandrodes (assembly GCF_000223845.1). Taxonomy (NCBI): domain Eukaryota; phylum Apicomplexa; class Conoidasida; order Eugregarinorida; family Gregarinidae; genus Gregarina; species Gregarina niphandrodes. Next base: position 72,503 of record NW_011646047.1, on the reverse strand, counting down.
GTCACACGGACCGGGAAGGTCTCCAGGTCCCGCTTATTCGCCTTCAACAGCGTGGTCATACTCTTAGCTTCGAAACCGCCCTCCCTCAAAAACGGTTTCATCACATTGGGATCAATCATTTCAGCATTTGCAGCAGTCACCAACCATTCGGGAATTTCCACGTCCTCCGAACTGGAGGAGGACGAACTCGACTCACTAGGCGGAATCTCAGGCTCAGGCTCACGCGGAAACACCACTGGTGGCGGCAAACTCTCGCTACTGTCGCTCTGCGGATACTCCATAGACGGCTGCACTGAAGCCATCGACTCACTCGGCGCACGCACCATTTCGTGGTAACTTTCGCTTTCGCTCGCCAAACTAATGTACCGTGCCCGACGCTCCGGGAACCAGACCTGTTCTGTTACCGGCTCAACAGGTACATACACCGCTAACCGTGAACCTTCATAATCATGTACATAATTCATCAACTCCATGTTCTCTGACTCGTCCACAGAAAGGTCTTGATTCGCTCGCGCATACTGAGGCGCCTTTCGCACCGGAGACGCCTCATACGTCGATGGACTAACCTAAACATCTCACACCTTTTGCACACGTGTTTACACACGTGTTCACACACGTGTGTGGTTGTGCACACAAGCGCGACGGCCGGCTGCTTACCTGCTTCGGCTGGAACCCCAAAGATATTGTCGAGTCACTTGTCTTTCTCTGTTTCTCCTCCCTAATTGCTAAGATAAGATTGTCACCACGATCGGGGTCAAATAAGCAGACGGCTGTGTCGGGAGACCGCTGTCTCCCTTCATAAAAGGCGTCCGTCCAAAGTAGTGCCCCGTCCAAAGTAGTGCCCCGTCCAAAGTAGTGCCCCGTCCAAAGTAGTGCCCCGTCCAAAGTAGTGCCCCGTGTCGACGACCATGGGCGGTGGATCGACCATTGGAACTTAGGACCCTGGTCGCGACCATGAAGGTATGTGTATTACCTTTTCTCCTGGAAGCGATGTTTGGACTTCTATAGCGTTTGTCGGACTCCGAGGCAGACGAGCTGGAGTCGACTGAGTACGAACTCAGATCGGTAAGGGCGCTCGAGGACATAGACGAAAAATAGGTGTTTTCTTCCGCCGACATCCGGCAATAAAATTCTCGCACACTTCATGGACGTGGAGGTCACCAGACGCGACCTGTTGGATGACGATGATGACCTCTGCGAGTCGTCGCCCAGTCCGGTGACGACGGGTAGCCGGGTTGTACCGGATGACGGATCGAACAACTTGGACTTGGACTGGCTATTGCAAAGTAACAAGCCGGTACAGAGTGAGATGGTGCTGGAGATTCCCTCAGGAGATGTAGGAAACCCTGTCTCGCCCAGCAGTGCTTCCCCCATGGGGGGCGCTTCCTCCAGAGGCGGCGGGTCCTCCGGAAGTGGAATGCTTCATGACGGTTTTGAAGAGGCGACGGATAAAGAGACTGATCGGTTCGGCGAAATTCCCCGGCTGAAGGATTACCCGGAGTCGCAGACGTACCGCGCGACTCCGGCAATGGCCTCTTGCAGTCTGGAGGCACAGGAGAAGGTGTCCATTTTCATTTTACACAACGGCGAATGTTCAGTGGTGAGTTGGTTCGGTGACACGGCGCCGCAAGATGTGCAACAGGCGGTGTTGTGCGCCTGTGATTGCATGCTTGATTCGGGCATCGAGTTGCTCGAGTTGCGGAGACTTCGTGACGACCAGCAATTGAAAGAGTTGCGAGAAAAAGGTGAGGCCCGGCTTGGTGGTCAACTACTTCACGTGCAGTATGGTCCCGAAATGAGCTGGTACCTTCGTGGCCGTCGACTCGAATTTGAGGACTTCGGTCACAGCCTCGTCAACGGACAGCTCTACCTACTGCAACCGGCACGACAACGAGACGAACTCTCCGTCATTACCGGACACCGCTACCGACGACTCCTGGTGGAAATCCCACCACTCCGACATGTAGAGGCGACACGAGCTGTACGCAAAATGAGACTGGGAACCAACCTACTACGGACCACTAGTTTAGAAGACAGACACCTACGCTTCTTCCAACTCTCCGGAGACCTGCGTCGACTAATATGGTACTCCGGAAAGAAATGCAGCGCCGACACAACACGTACGTCTTCTACACGTTTCCTTACAATGCACGTGTGTTATTCCTTCCCTTTGTGTTAACCCATCTGCTGACCCACACGTGTTTCTTCCTCTAGTGGACTTGTCAGATGTTACCGAGATTGTGGTCTCGTCGCAGCCGACACTGCCGGAAGTGTTCAAGCCCTTGGCTTTCGGCGTTGTAACAAAGAAAGGACAAGAGCAACTCTGCGCCAAAAGTAAGCACTACGGGCATCTTACTCACTCGTGCCAGAAACTGACTGGTTACCAAGGGGGGCCGGGTTTGGACTGTGGTCTTGTAGACGAGAATGAATTTGACGTGTGGGTGACGGGATTGAAGGCGTTGGCTGCGCACTTGAAAGGCATGCGGATGAACAAGATGCAGTTGTTGAGTCACAGTCGTCGGTTTCGGACGATGGTGGAGCGTAATGACTTCCAGAGCCGGCCAGACGCGTTACCGCCGGTCACGACCGCGGACCTGGCGATGATTGTTCCTCAGGACCTGGTCACCCGGGCTGCGGCAGTGCAGCGGTACAACTCGCTTTCGCAGATGCTGGAGGCGATGGAGGGGAAAGTGGAAGAAATCGACTATCCCGCACTTGCTACGCGTGGTGCGGGCCAGACCGATCGTTCTGCGGAGAGCGCCACACAGAGTGGCTCGGCGTCGCCAGGGTTTGCGGATGAGTTGTCGCGGCTGTTCGAAGAGGAGAATGATTTCCAGATGGAGTACAAACAAATGAAGCACCTTCTGGTGACCACGCGGACGCTGCTGCAAGAAGTCAAACACGACCTGGACGCGCAACTGCAGCGTGGCGAAGTTACAGAAAACGTGAATGGAGAACCCGTGATTAAAGTCTGGGCGCGGAAACTGTGGATCGCCAACGTCGACATTGAAAACGTAAGGCACGTCCCCGCGCACACTACCCCTCTGTCCGACCCTGTCCGTACATATACCCTGTCGCCACAACATGTGCCTGTTAGATACGAGATATGTACTATCGGCTAACGAATGACTCTCCGCCTATAAGTTTGCATAAGGCAATTTCGGACATCCAGAAACAGCTGGAGGATGGCAAGGATAAACTGAGCAAGACGTGGCAGCAGCTGTTGGTGGGAGCCTCCTCGGTGGTCACGCCGGCGGTCCAGAAGCTCAAGCAGATGGCAGAGGCCGCAGCCCAAGAACAAGAGCGAGCCACGACACCTCAGATGGCGAAGCAACCAAGAAACTCCTTTCAAGAAGGATCCCCTCAGGAAGGCTCCCCTCAAGGAGGAAATCCACCTAAAAGAGGGAATTCACCTCAAAGAGGGGATTTACCTCAAAAAGGGGATTCACCTCAAAGAGGGGATTCAGTTCAAGGAAGAGGAGACCCGTTTCGAGCAGGGGGTGTCATCGCAGAGACGTACATAACAGACGGGCAGAACATTGAACACTCGGGGAACGAACACGCATTGGAAGAACCGCCTGCCCCGTCACCCGTTCCACTAGATATCATTACATCTTAGATAGGTCGGGTGTCGGAATTAATATTGGTCATGGCTGCTATTAGAATTGATATTAGAATTGAGCACACCTCATGCTGCGATGGCAGTTTACTCGCTTGAGGCTTAGGCTGAACAAGCAACCATTTTTTTAGGCCGAGGAGGAGGAGGAGGTGCCACGCAGGTATGTCGATCAAGCAGTGTGTGCGAGGTGTGTGCTAACCCGAGCTCTTTACGCCTCCTGTTGACCGCATGCATTAGGTAGCGTTTGGCAGCTCTGTGCTGTTCTTTTGTGAGTGGTTGTGCTTCATGGTTAGTAATTTTGAAGACCTTGGCAGGCGGTTTGGGAGAGATGGTGGTGCCAGCGAATCGGTATGGCTTATGGCCCAGTCTTCTTTTGTTGGCAAGCTGATTGCCAGTAAGAGTAATGTGGAGGTCTCCATTGGGCAGTATTTTGGGAGCATATTGTCTCAGAAGAGCACTTGAATTTTTGGAAGTCTTGTTATGCGGTTCTAAAGAAGAAGAAGAAGAAGGAGCGTCCACGGGGGTTGAGGGCGCGTGGGGAGTGTCCCAATCGTCGTCGTTGAGCAGAACATCGTCGATAAGTTCCCACTCCTGTTCGTTCAGCATCAATTCCAGTTCTGTAAGGACATGAGGGGGCAGTTTGATTTCCCTGAAGCTAGTGGTGTAATCGTAGTACGGCGCATACTCCAGCAGTTGTTCCTCGTACAGCATACCGACTCTCTGATGTCCCGCATTTGCCATGTGCGTTTGCACACCGTTCAAACTATAAAACTCCTTACCGCAATACAAACAGGTAAAGGAACTATAGACTTTGGAACCAAGAAGGCGCAAAAATCCCTCACCGTCGAAGCAATACGCCTCTTCCGGATATCGAAACGAAAATCGCGTCTTCATATACTCCATTACTCCAAGGTAACTGCTTGCAACCGTCTTGTCAAACAAACACATGCTACTGCTATACGGAATCGGACTCTGCTTCACTCTAGGACAACTATTCGGCACCACCCGGGCCTCCTCGGCTAGACCGCTTTCGGACGATGCTGCAGACACTGGCCGTCTGTGCGCTACAGACCGTGCGTGCTCGTGTTTGCAGATCTCTGCGAATTCCGCCTCCGATACCGGATCCAAGTCAGCGATGCGCCGCTTTAGATTGTACGAATGGCAGTCTGTCCTCAGGTGCTGTGCTTGCACCTCCCGGCTCTCGAACTGCAGACAACAAGGAACACACTATCAGAACAACATACTACCGGAACAATGCGCGAAGTGCTGGACGCAAGCACACACTGCCGGAATTGGCCAGAATGGGGCCGGGCTGGCTGGTGGGGCCGGTTTGTGTGTGGTGGGCTGGTGTAAGGGCCGGAATACTACACTATGTGCGCACGCTTCTGCTACATACGTGGTGTGCTGCACATACGATGTGCTCACACGGCGTACTGCACACGTGCGCGCCGGTGTGCAACCGCGCGTGTGTGTTGGAGGAATAACTGGGTCCGTGCAAGTGCATCCGCGCAACTACGTCTGTGCAGGTGTTTCGTACGGCAAACATAGCCGGGGCAGCTATTGGGGTCTTCGGATATATTCTACTAGCGTTTTAAAAAAGGGGTTCTCCAGCAGGGCTGGGTCGGTCACTGGCTCTTGATTAAACAAAACGCCCCAGATGGTCTGGGTTTCCGTCTCCGCTAGTTGGGTCATGTAGACACTCACACGGTCGCGAGTAGATTCATCGGCGATCAGGCTCTTGAGGGCCGCCAGGAACTGCTCCATTAACTCGTCCACTTCCTTAATGCCCATGTGCGTCAAGCGGTACTTAGACCGCTTCCACTCCAGGCTCTCCGGTACATGACAACATGAGCGAACCGCAGCCGTAAATTCGCGGGGTGCGCGATCTGGATGTGGTTCACGACATTGTAGACTCGAACTGTGAGCGGTCTGACCCCTCAGCTGCGGACGGGGTGCCTGGCACAAAATGGGACTCGGCTTGGTCAACAACATTCGGTCAAAAAACCACCGCTGCTGACTAAGAAACTCGTCCCCCAGTACGGGCGCTCAACCACCGAGCACTCGCCCCCAGTACGAGTGCTCTACCACCGACCCCACCGATCGTCCTACCCACCCAGTCGCCTTACCCAGCTGGCTGAATCCAGTCGGTCATCTTATTGCACCAGCGACCCCGGAGGCGGCGGCACGGGCGGTTGGGGGTCTATGGAGCGGGGAGAACGTCGCTCCACGTACAGCAGCGTTGAGGGCTGAGAGTTAGAGAGACTTGCGGGAGCGAATGTTGTGGTCGTTGGACCGAAGGAAGTGGTCCGGGCGACGGGGGTGGTCGGACCGGCGGCTGTTGGGGACGTCGTGGTAGCGGAGGTTGTGGTGGCGGGCACCGCGGTGATGGCCGAGGGTGGCATGTAGCGCAGCGGTTGGGACATTATACGACTGTGTGTCTGATTGGGAGCATCGTCCACCTGGACGTAATCGACTTGGTGCGTCACGGCTGGCCTCAGCGGCTCACGCTCGAGCGTGTACCTGCGTTCCCGGCGCTGGAGACCGTGCCGCACGCGGTGTTTGCGCGACCCATGACCGCCTTGCCGGTAGTCCTCCCGTTCGCGGCCAAAGGACGAGTCCTCGGCATATCGCAGGTCCCGCCGGCGGTCCTGGTGGTGGTCCCGATGGTCGCGGAGGTTTGGTCCAGGGCCGTACGGGTCGTGGCTGGAGGCGAGGGCCGGGGGAGAGAAGACTGCGCGCGGTGGCGCCTCGTGCAGGTCTTCGTAGCCGCTGTTTACGTTGCAGCACAGCGCAGGCGAAGCTTTTCGAGGTCGGCCGGGCAGGGCCCCGTAGTGGGTGCACGGCTCTTGCGGGAAGCAGCGGTGTGGGCCAAGCCCCATGGCCGGGTTCGGGCAATGCGGACCCGGGCCGTGCGCTCCATGGGGATGGGGACTGGGTCCATGGAGATGTGGACTGGATCCATGGAGATTGGGACTGGGTCCATGGAGATGTGGACTGGGTCCATGGAGATTGGGACTGGGTCCTTGGGGATGGGGGCCGTAGGCGTAAGCGGCGTGGTGGTTGGGGTGAATGAACATGGGTCTTTGGCAGACGGGGTTTCGGCAGCGCGCGTCTCCACAGACGGGTAGCGGCATCATTGGTTCACGGCGATACTGGTCGAGGTGTGCGCACCGAGGGTCGAAGGGCATGGGATAGTCGCGCATGGGTGGGTCTTCAGGCACAGCGGTGACAAGATCGGTTATTTTATTCTTTAGTGTACGCCCAATCGTACGTAGCGCGTTCGGTTGCACGCGGATGTCCACGTCCTGCAATTGCACCGTCACTACGCCTGGCATCGCGGTGTACGACATGCTCAGCGAACCTATCTGGCCACCCACTACACGTAAGTCCGTGTCGTTCTCCGCCAACAGCCGGTTAATGCTCTCAGGACGTACCACCAAATCCTTCACCACCAACCCGTCCACAAACGACAACTGAATCCCGTCCTCGTCCAACGCTACAAGAACAGGTATATGACAACAGAATATTGCGACCAGAAGGCAAGAATCGGAATGTACAGAATCGGAATGTACGGACCCAAAAACTCGGGTCAGAGGGAGAAACCGAAGCGGCATAGTAACGACCGTAATAACAGTCGTAATAACAGTCGTGATAACAGTCGTGATACCAGTCGTAAGGATGGCCGGATTAACAAGGGCAGAGCTTAACAAGGGCAGACGTAGAAAATTCGGGGAACATAGCAGCCTTAAAGACACCGCTCACAACCATCTGGGGCCGCGCTGCGATAACTATTTGGGATAGCCAGACATCTTCATCCGCAATAGAGCTTGCACTTACGTTCGCAGAAAGCCTTCAAGAAGTGGTTGAACGACTGCTTCAGAACCCAATCCATTTTCTTGGAATAATTCGTCCAGGTGCAGGGAGGGGCAGTGCACCCCCCAACAGGGGCATCGTCGACCTTTTAAGCAAACCAACGGCGTGGTAGACCGGCGCGGCAATGGCGCGCAGGTTCTTCAGCTTAGCGGTAATCCATCGGTGGTTCCACTGAGAGCACGGACTAGGGGGAGCACGGACTAGTGGGAGCGCGGAGTGAGTGACAGCGCGTTTGAGCACTATATGAAGCGGGCGCGGACGTGTCGGAACAGGGTGGATGCTGAGCAGACGGCTGTAACCGCATCCGGGCAGAACATGGGTAAATGCAGAAGGTGATCTGAATGCTCGACGAAGATTTGTTTGGAATTGGTATGCCACCTATGCGGGCTAAAAAAATGGGAAAAGAAGAATTGCCGGGTAACTCGGAGCCGGGGGCGGCACAACAACCTCAGTTTACCCCAGAAGAACTGAAGGGGGAGGTGACAGAGAAGGCCAAGAGCACGGGCGTTATTTACTTGTCTTCGGTGCCTGCCGGAATAAAACCCTGGCAGGTCGAGACTTTACTCTCGTCGATGGGCGATATCGGAAGAGTTTTCCTCAGACCGAATGAGAAAAAACCGGGATTGTATCGAGATGGCTGGGTGGAATTCCTGAACAAGAAAAACGCCAAGGTTTGTGCAGAACTCTTAAATACTCAACCAATAAACGATAAGAAGCTCTCTGGTGCCCTATGGAACATTCGCTACCTGCACCGGTTCAAGTGGCAGGACTTGGTAGGTTACCGGTTTATGGAGGCTTTCACCAAGAAGAAACGATTAGAGAGCGAAATATCCTCACGGAATCGGTCCACTCAAGACTACATTGAGAGGGTCGTCATGAAAAAAGAAGGCAAGAAACGGGCTTTAAGAGCCCGGAAACGCCGTGAAGACCAACGTGCGCTGAAAAACGGCGCGGAGTAACGCACGCGCACACGTGTGTGCACACGCTATTTCCGACCTGGGGATTTACGGGGGAATTTACATTCTATACAGACGACGAATTGTTACTTGCTGAAAATGGGTTCACGAGTTGCGGCTCGGTGCAAGACATCTGTGATGCGGCGCAAGACAACTGTACTGCAGCACAGGAAGTGTGACATAGGAAGTAATTACGGCCAAATTTGTTTCTAACGGCCAGCGCGTCATTCGGTGAAAGTGCGACAGTGAGCAAGGTTTGGAATATGGGTTCTTCTTCTCTCATTGGTGTGTCGTCCTCGTCGGAGACTTGTCCTTGGTCTTCTTGTTGGATGACGTTTATTGCGCGTTTTACGTATTGACTGAGCAGTCGGAAAGGTTCAGTGCCTTCTTGTTCGAACGTAGATGCAATCGCCTGCAAGCAGTCGGTGTCCCGGTCTACTGCTTTGATCAGTCGAGCGAAAAAGCCCTTCAGCTTCTCAGGGAAGACAGAATCTTTGGTTCGCTTCCTCGCTGCAGTGTAGCTGGATCCAATCTGCCTCCGAAACTCAGACTTCGCTGGTCCCGCTACTATATAGTCTAGCTCGCCTGAGCCACCGGTGATAGATGTAGTTGTCGAGCTCATCAAGGCAAGCTCATCACTGTTTTCTGCCAATTGACATACAACCACATCTGAATATATACTTATTACAACAGGGGACGAGGGTATTACAAGCCGGGGAGGTAGAGTCTGCTACTGGGATGATGTTGGGAGTAGTTTACCTTGTAGAGTCCATTCGCCTTGGTGCATGGTTGGGGTAAGGATGTCTTGGCAGATTTGGCATAAGAAGTCGCATTCATTCCGCAGTGTTTCGCAGTAAACCATAGTCCGGAAGGGCAGGGTCCTTATGGGGAGGACGGGGTCTTCCGATTTCTCTTGCCAGAGTGTAAGAACGTTAGGAAACATTTGCTGTAATGTTTCGTTGACGACCCGGGTCACTGCCTGTTGGGTATAGACTTCTAGCCAGGGCCGCAGCGGCGCTGTGGGGGCAGTGGCGGTGCCTTGCCAAGCTCAGCAGTTGCGGTAGTACATGGGCTGTGCGAATGAAGTGCATTTGATGTGTGTGCG
>NW_011646047.1:61950-62930 GCF_000223845.1 Gregarina niphandrodes | reverse complement strand
GGGAGTAGTTTACCTTGTAGAGTCCATTCGCCTTGGTGCATGGTTGGGGTAAGGATGTCTTGGCAGATTTGGCATAAGAAGTCGCATTCATTCCGCAGTGTTTCGCAGTAAACCATAGTCCGGAAGGGCAGGGTCCTTATGGGGAGGACGGGGTCTTCCGATTTCTCTTGCCAGAGTGTAAGAACGTTAGGAAACATTTGCTGTAATGTTTCGTTGACGACCCGGGTCACTGCCTGTTGGGTATAGACTTCTAGCCAGGGCCGCAGCGGCGCTGTGGGGGGCAGTGGCGGTGCCTTGCCAAAGCTCAGCAGTTGCGGTAGTACATGGGCTGTGCGAATGAAGTGCATTTTGATGTGTGTGCGCTTGGCGCTAGCGGTGGACAGAACCAGCCCGCACAGGGTACACAGGTTCGAATCCCGCTTCTGGAACTGAGTCGCCAGTGCCGTCTGCGGCAAGGGCTGCCCCTCCAGCCTCGGCAGCTCATCAGATTCCACGTCCATCTCCGCCAGGTACGTCCGCAACTGCGACAATAATTGCACATCTTCCAAACGAACTAACTTGCGAATCGTGACAGAGTCCCACATCGTACCCGACACTCCAGCGTGCGAACCCATTCCAACACCCATCTGGCCACCCGCCATCTGCGGACCAGGAATTTGCGCACCAGGCACACACGTGTGCTTCGCCCGCAATCGCTGCACCGCCACGCCCGACACGCCACCTAACATGACCCGCTTCGACGACGGCAACCCTTCTGGCGCCGGATGCCGCTTCCGCGATGGCGACCCCTCAAACGGGAAACCGGCCGACTGGTACCCCAACGACTCCGGATTCGGCAATATGCGCACTTCTCCATGCGGAGACATACCGCCGAAGCCAGGCACCAGTATCGCTGGCCCTTGTCCTCCAGCACTTGGTGCTCCAGCACTTGGTGCTCCAGCACTTGGTCCTCCAGCACTTGGTCCTCCAGCACTTGGTCC
>NW_011646047.1:59150-61766 GCF_000223845.1 Gregarina niphandrodes | reverse complement strand
CTGGCCACCCGCCATCTGCGGACCAGGAATTTGCGCACCAGGCACACACGGTGTGCTTCGCCCGCAATCGCTGCACCGCCACGCCCGACACGCCACCTAACATGACCCGCTTCGACGACGGCAACCCTTCTGGCGCCGGATGCCGCTTCCGCGAAGGCGACCCCTCAAACGGGAAACCGGCCGACTGGTACCCCAACGACTCCGGATTCGGCAATATGCGCACTTCTCCATGCGGAGACATACCGCCGAAGCCAGGCACCAGTATCGCTGGCCCTTGTCCTCCAGCACTCAGTACTCCCGCACCTGGCCCTCCAGCACTTGGTGCTCCAGCACTTGGTGCTCCAGCACTTGGTCCTCCAGCACTTGGTGCTCCAGCACTTGGTACTCCAGCACTTGGTCGTGGGTCGCTGAGACCACCGCTCGCCATTCCGAGAGCCACTTGGTTCGCAAGGCACGCCAGCCGGTAGGCTCGCGCTGGATCCCAGTCCTCCCAGAACTGGATGCTCTGTAGCCAAGTAATTTCTCGGAGAAGAGTGTAAGCATCTTCACTCGGCACCAGGGTCCCGTTCATTCCTGCCTGCTGGATCGCCGACTCCAACTCCTGTAGGTTTTGGTGACAACCGAAATCGTTCAAAATGCCCATCTTGTCTTCCCATGTCATTACCTTGAAGGTCCCAGCCACCGCAGACGGCAGGATCTTTTCTCCAGCGTTCTCGGAAATATTCTCCGAAATGCTCTCGGGAACCCTCTCCGGCGTTCTCGAAAGGTCGGAGGAGCTATTTGGTTCAGGGAAAGCGGACAAGCCAGGTTGTCCGGACACACCAGACTGTCCATACATGCCAGGTTGTCCGGACAGGGTCGGTTGTTCGGGGAAGCCGGGCTGGCTGAGGAAGCCGGGTTGCCCATGGAAGCCAGGGAAGTGAGCTTGCCCAGGGAAGCCAGGTTGTCCGGGGTAGTGAGTCTGTCCGGGTAGGTTCAGCATGGGTCCGCTTACAAGACCAGAGGGCGGTATTCCTGACGTGGGCGCCATGCTAGAGACTGATTCGAGGGCGAAGCCTGGATTGGTTCCAGGTGCGGAGTCAGCGCCACCGAAGTTCAAGTCGTATCCTGTGGCCGAGTCGTCATTGATCGGTTGGCCACTTTCCCAGGGGCCCGCACCAGTGGCCACCACTGCAGGGGCCCACCCCACAGCGATGCCACCGGGCACGGCCTCGCCCATGCGGCCGTCCGGCGGCCTCCCCATTGGCTGTCCACCCATAGCCATAGACTGGCTCATGGGTTTGGCTCCGAACTCAAGATCGAGGACTTCTTCTTGTTGAGTGGCAGTCTTTGCGTTTAGGAGGTTGTTGAGTTCGTTGCAGAACCACTCGGGAGCGTCTTTATCCTGGAGCGCGAAAAGTAGGGTCTTGGCGGGCGGTTTAAGAAGCGGGTGTTGGCGGTCTGGGAATTGGCGGGCGCAGGTGCGGTAGACGTCGAGTAGAAGTGCGTAGACTTGTGGCGGCGGTGGTGAGGTGGCCGCGGCGGCGTGCTGTGCCATGGCGTTCAGCATCGAGATCTTCTGCCGAAGCCGCAGTGGCCGGGCCGCCTGCTGGACCAGGTTGCACACGCGAGTCCAATGGTCCAGCTCTGCTGAGGCCGAGGCCGAGGCCGACGGGGCCGAGCCCGACGAGGTGGACGAGGAAAGTTCACTGGCTGACATTTTTAAAAACCACCGCGGCCTTCACCAAGTGCGCTTCGCCACGCCGTACCTGACTCCGCGGTTTCCCGAACTCGCGAGATGGCAACGGCGGTGACCCCGTACCCAGCCCGAACCTCGCTGCCCGGGACTCTGGTTTGTTGGTGCTTGGATTTGAACTGGCGACCCCGCCGCCACCCGCCGGTCGGGGCTCTGCGAGACCTGACATACAACCATTAGTCGACGCGCGAACCTGACCAGACCACTCCGACGAACTGCAACTCGAATAGTGCTCGTACCTCCCTCCCGCAGCGGAGCCCGGACTCAAAGCGGCACCGCTTTGATTCGAACCCGCAACCGCGACGCCATAATTGAGTCCCGCACCCGCAGCGAAGTTCGTGTTGGCGTAACTCGGGTTAGCGCAGTTCGAGGACGCAACGTAGCCGGGGTTTGCATAGTCCGCCGCACACTTCGCCGCATAGCTGGAGGTGTAGTTCGAGTTACAAGTACCGTAACGCTCGTTTCCATAGCTCGCGTCTCCGTAGTTGGGCCGGCGGTCGTTTTCGGAAGCGTAGAGTGCGATCTGGGGCTCGCTGTCGTCATCTTCGCTGTCGTCGTCGCTGTCCGAGCGCGCGTCGAGTGGGAAGCAGTCGTCGCTGCAGTCGGCGCCGCCGGACACTGCCGTTACGAAGGGCGTGTTTGCGGCGGCGGTGACGAACGGCGCGCACGCGTGTGCGGCGGGGCCGGCGGCGTTTAGTGGAGGCTGACGGGACAGAGTGAGAGTCGGGCCGAACGCGGGGGTGGGCTCTGCGTGCCGGCCGTGACCTTTGGTATTGTCGACGGTCTCTGCTGAACCGGAGTTGTGGCGCCCGAGGTCCCGCACACGTTTCCAGTCGGCGTCCGGCACCTGCACCGCGCCGGTCCGCTGAGCACCGCCGCGA
>NW_011646047.1:58198-59130 GCF_000223845.1 Gregarina niphandrodes | reverse complement strand
CGGCGGCGGTGACGAACGGCGCGCACGTGTGTGCGGGCGCACACGCGTGTGCGGCGGGGCCGGCGGCGTTTAGTGGAGGCTGACGGGACAGAGTGAGAGTCGGGCCGAACGCGGGGGTGGGCTCTGCGTGCCGGCCGTGACCTTTGGTATTGTCGACGGTCTCTGCTGAACCGGAGTTGTGGCGCCCGAGGTCCCGCACACGTTTCCAGTCGGCGTCCGGCACCTGCACCGCGCCGGTCCGCTGAGCACCGCCGCGACCCGACGCACCGGTGGAACCGGCACTAGTCGAACTGAGCTTACCCCGCCCGGGCTGTTGTGACCGACCGAGCTGGAGCCGACCGGGCCGCTCCTCACTGACACTGCTAAACTGGCGCATTAAGTTCGCTACCTTACCTCCTTTAGAACCCGCCTCCGCCCGAGGCCTCTGGCGCCACGTCGGCCGATCCATCGACTCCGCCACGGGCCGCCGGTTCCGCTCTCCGGAAACGGGGGAAACAGGAGGAATAGAATCTCCGACAACCTTGCACAAAGCCGATCCAGTCTGCGCCTCCCGCGACCGGGGGGCCTCCTGCAGACCCACGCTTGCCGGAACTGACTTCTGCGACAAGTGTCCCGAGTGCTCCTCGCTCGGAGGCCGCGTGCAACCGCTATCTCTCTCCCTAATTCGCTCGCTCATTCGTTCGCTCACTCGGTCATTGAAAAGGTTGTCAATGAGCGCAGGCGCGTCCAAGGGTACTGATGTCTCCGCTGCCAAGGATGCTGGGGTCGCCACTGCTAAAGGTGCTGGGATCTCCTCAGCCGCTTCGGTTTCCGCCTCGGGAGGTCTATTCCCAGAAGACTTGGCTTCTGCCGAGCGTGTGCGATAATTGATCGGCTCCTGTCCGGTCCCAGGTGGTCCGCTTCCAGGTTGTCCGGTCCCGGATTGTCCGTTT
>NW_011646047.1:55380-58178 GCF_000223845.1 Gregarina niphandrodes | reverse complement strand
CTCCGGAAACGGGGGAAACAGGAGGAATAGAATCTCCGACAACCTTGCACAAAGCCGATCCAGTCTGCGCCTCCCGCGACCGGGGGGCCTCCTGCAGACCCACGCTTGCCGGAACTGACTTCTGCGACAAGTGTCCCGAGTGCTCCTCGCTCGGAGGCCGCGTGCAACCGCTATCTCTCTCCCTAATTCGCTCGCTCATTCGTTCGCTCACTCGGTCATTGAAAAGGTTGTCAATGAGCGCAGGCGCGTCCAAGGGTACTGATGTCTCCGCTGCCAAGGATGCTGGGGTCGCCACTGCTAAAGGTGCTGGGATCTCCTCAGCCGCTTCGGTTTCCGCCTCGGGAGGTCTATTCCCAGAAGACTTGGCTTCTGCCGAGCGTGTGTGATAATTGATCGGCTCCTGTCCGGTCCCAGGTGGTCCGCTTCCAGGTTGTCCGGTCCCAGCTTGTCCGCTTGCTGTCGTTGAGTGCTGGCCAGCCGCCCCTGCGGCGGTTGGCGTCTGGAGTCGTCTGAAGAGCTTTTCATCGAGGGTGAAGCTGGTCGAAAGGCGAAAGGCGGACTGGCCGCGCGGGGGGAGACCGGCGGGGGGCGCGTTGCAGGGCGATCCGGCGGTGGACGACCGGGCGAGGGGCGAACGGAGGAAAGGCGACCCGAATGGCGAGACGAGAGGTGAGTCGGCGGTGAGGTTAGGCACTGCGGTGAGGTTGGGACTAACAGTGGCGGGACTAGCGCCCGTAAGGTTGGAGGTTACACTCGGTGCATGTAAACTCGGTGTGTGCACACTCGATGAGTGCACACTCGATGAGTGTATACTCGGTGGTGCGTGTAGGTTGTTGTTAGGTGCGTGTAGATTGTTGATGTTTGCGTGTAAATTGCTTGCGGTGAGGTGCGGTAAGCGGAGACTGCCGGATTCCTTCTGCGGCCCGATAGGGAGGGGGAGGGCTACTGATACGGGTGCCGCCCCGGGTCCGGCGCCGCCTGCGATGGGGGCTTTACGATTACTGTGCCCGGCACGGCTTTCCCAGACGCGGCGTAGTTCCTTTGCAGACTTGTAGCGGGAAGCAGGTGAGGCTCCAGGTTCGGAGGCGGGAACGGCCTTTTTTCGTTCCTTGAGTTGCGCCCTAGCGTTGACTAGTATTTCGCTAACGGCGGAACTTTGGCTCTTGGAGCTCTTAGAGCTCGCAACGGAACGCAGCGGTTTCGAATCGCGATTCTGCAAGACCTCTTGCAGTTCGCTGATGCAGTGTTGTACCAATGCGCTTGCTCCCTTATGTTCAAAGTTGACCGCGCCCGGCGGGAACTTCAACACCTCTACCTGTAACATCCCACCTGGAGAAATTAGGTCGCGTTCCACAAAGTAGGCAAACACACACGAGTCCAAAGGCGCCTGTACAGACGAATAACTCAGACCTGGGAACTCCAAAAACATTGGCACCGTCTCCTCCGAAACGGCAGCGGAAGAACAAGACGCCCCAACTCCGAGCGATCTTGCACCGACAGTTCCACTCGCCACCGACGAACGTGTGCCCGACGTAGCCGACGATACCGGGGCCAATGCTCGCCGAGACTTACGACAAGGCAACGACAAACGCCAGTACCGGCACGCCGGCTCCTCCAGCAATATTGGTTGCTCCTCCACCAGTCTCTGCCGAACGCCAATCGCGATCAATGTTTCCTTACCTGCCTACACACACCCACTCGTTGATCACAAAGCTGCGCAGGGATTGGAAGTGGCAGGGACCGCTAGCTCGGGGACTCGGGTCAAGGAGCTACATCTTACGGCTCGCGGATCGACAGAACTATAAATTGAATTCTCGATGTGAGAGCTTTTACAAAAGTGACTGAACACTTTCTCATACATTCTGAACTCCAACGACTCCCTAAAACGATTAAGGTTCCAGCCGTGCCGTAGCAAATGGGAATATGCTCGGGGAGTAGGGAATATGCTCGGCGGGAAGGTCTCCGTGTAGATCTCTGGGGGAAGCGTCAGGTAGAACAGTCCGGGTCAGTTTTGAGGGTGTGTTTACCTGAAGTAAATGTGCTCCTGGTTACAGGTTCCCGTGGCGGCAGTTCTGATAGTTCTACTGGAGCTGGCGACCCGGGTAAAGAGGAACAGGAGCTGGGGGAGGTTGAGGTGCTTCAGATCTGGGTGTGCGGCGGACAATTCGCAGGGTGTCCAGCTGTTGATGGAGACTTCATTCTTCATGAGCTTGACGAAGAAGCGTTTCCGTCGGATCTGGGAGTCAAGTGCCAGAATCTTGCGCGGCGAAACACGGTGGGAAGCATTCTCTGAGTAGAGCGCTGCGTTGCTTTCCCCCAACAAGTGGTTGACTCCTTGCAGAATGATCCGGTCCAACGACCGCACGTGGAGCACACACTTGCCTACCTCTTCATTTGCCATGAATTTCCGCGGCTCCATTTTGCTCACCGCCGCTGCTGTGGCCGACCCGAGACGCTTCATACACAGACAAGTCAAACACAACGAGGTACTCCACACCTACCTACACTATCTCACCAGCTAGGCCTCCTACCTACACTATGCCCTGGTTGTAGGAAGCGGTGGTGGACTTGCTGTTATGTCATGATCCGCGACTAAAGTTCGGGACGGCCAAGGTTGCATTGGGACTGAACAGCGGAAGCTTCCAGGATGCTTTGCCGGGGATAGCGCATTTCTTTGAGCACTCGGCGTACCTGGGTAGTGCGCGGTTCCCGTCGCATTTGGGCACTTCAGAGTTCGACAGTTTTCTAGAAGCGGTTGGCGGTCAGACAAATGCGGCTACGTTTCCCACGCACTACCG
>NW_011646047.1:54592-55360 GCF_000223845.1 Gregarina niphandrodes | reverse complement strand
CCTACACTATCTCACCAGCTAGGCCTCCTACCTACACTATCCTATCACCTCAGAACATGCCCTGGTTGTAGGAAGCGGTGGTGGACTTGCTGTTATGTCATGATCCGCGACTAAAGTTCGGGACGGCCAAGGTTGCATTGGGACTGAACAGCGGAAGCTTCCAGGATGCTTTGCCGGGGATAGCGCATTTCTTTGAGCACTCGGCGTACCTGGGTAGTGCGCGGTTCCCGTCGCATTTGGGCACTTCAGAGTTCGACAGTTTTCTAGAAGCGGTTGGCGGTCAGACAAATGCGGCTACGTTTCCCACGCACACCGTTTTCGCGGCAGTTGTACCTGCCGAGGCCATGCTTCAAGTTACCGAGCGTCTGTTGGACATGATACAGAGCCCAAGTATTGATGCCTTAGCGGTTCTTCAGGAAGTCGCTGCCATCGATGCCGAACATTTAAAGAATACGGCAGATCCCGCACATGCTCTCTGGCACACTGTCATGTCTTTGTTCTCATCCCCCGTCAAACGCTTTACCACCGGCAATCGTGACACTCTCCTCCAACACAGAGCGCCCAATCAAGTCGTAGAAGAAGCGCTCGCCCGCCTCCGTCAGAAACAACGCAACCAGGAGCCTGCACCCGCTCAACAAGAACTCGCTAATCAGCAAGAACTCGAGGACCAACCGCACCAACAGCACGCTGCGAAAGAAGGAAAAGAACACGCTGTAGAAAGGGAGCTTGATGCACCTGGACCGGATGGGATGGATGGACCGGATGGGA
>NW_011646047.1:52629-54540 GCF_000223845.1 Gregarina niphandrodes | reverse complement strand
ATGCCTTAGCGGTTCTTCAGGAAGTCGCTGCCATCGATGCCGAACATTTAAAGAATACGGCAGATCCCGCACATGCTCTCTGGCACACTGTCATGTCTTTGTTCTCATCCCCCGTCAAACGCTTTACCACCGGCAATCGTGACACTCTCCTCCAACACAGAGCGCCCAATCAAGTCGTAGAAGAAGCGCTCGCCCGCCTCCGTCAGAAACAACGCAACCAGGAGCCTGCACCCGCTCAACAAGAACTCGCTAATCAGCAAGAACTCGAGGACCAACCGCACCAACAGCACGCTGCGAAAGAAGGAAAAGAACACGCTGTAGAAAGGGAGCTTGATGCACCTGGACCGGATGGGATGGATGGACCGGATGGGATGGATGGACCGGATGGGATGGATGGACCGGATGGGATGGATGGACCGGATGGAATGGATGATGCCGCAATGCGTACGGAGTTGGAGAAGTTGGCGCCGGCGGTGGGGATGCTTCGGCAGTATCACCGCGAGTGGGTGGACGCATGTCGGTTCGCCTTTGTAGCGTTCAGTGACCAGTCGTTGCAGGACTTGGAGGAGACTTTGGTCCCCTTATTCCGCACCCACTTAAGTGAGTGTAAGCCGGCTGTCAAGGCACGCCCCTTGGGTGCAGACGACTGGTTCAGTTCTGTGAAGCGGTTGCTGCCGAAGAGTCGCACCATCTACTTGCCTCTGCATGTCCCACGGGACGTGCTCACAGTCTTCCATGTCCTCCCCTACAAAATGGAGCCGGCTGAGCATCCAGAACTGAATGGGGCCTGGGACTTCCTTATCAAGAGGAACCTAGCTCGTCTGATTCGCGAGAATGTAAAGACCCAAAGCCAACTTGCCCAACTCTACTTGACTGACGTCGATTGCAAGGCTAACACCTCCGAAATTGAACCTCTCAAGCTACTTGCCATGCAATGCAGGTTCGTCAACAAAATCTCTCCCCCGGAATCCCTCGTGCAACTTTACACCACCTATACCAAAGCGGCCGTAACAAGCTACATGGACGAACTCATACACGTACGATACACCAATGACTTCTACACCACCGACTACTGCAGCCACAACACTTGCCACAAACTGACCAACACGAATCCTAATACCCATCCGTCCGTATAAGGATTCTTCCATATATAGGAATCGGAGTTGGGAAGACTAGATCTGATACTAGACCATATTCATGAGACGAGATCAGTTGAAATCGAAATGGAATCGGCACCAAAAATGGACAGCAGTACGCTCATTCACGACATAGTGAATTCGACAGTTGACACAGTGGCCTTATGATCGCTGCAATTTATCGCCCTTCAGCCGGGTCATTAATCGACTTTACAAAAAATCTTATGACCAATTCTAATCTAAAGTTGCCTGACGACAAATTTTCAGGAGTTATAGTAAGTCGGGCGCGAATAACTAGAGATGGCTTGCATGGCGCTTGCATGGCGTTTGTATTCTAGAGCTATATTGAAGGCAGAAGTGAGAGCGCAATATCACCGGATGAATTCAGGAAAGTTCTAGAAAATATTAAACAAGGCAAATCTATAACGGTTATTGTCGGTGATCAAGATCAATTGCCTTGTAAGGTTGCTCTTGGGCGCCACTTACCCGCCCTTTGTATTCGTCCCCTTTAGATGTGAAAAATCCGTCCCACTATGATGTGCATTATAACGAGCCGTATCAGCTCTATTACTGGGAACATCGCCATACAGATGAGGCATTGACAGACTCCGAAGCCCACATAGACGTGGGAGATGACCATATCTTCCCGCGGTCTTGCGGACCGGTGTTAGCCAACGGTCCGAGAACCGGGCAAGACTCGTGGAGCCCTCCGTCCGAATTTGTGCAGGTAATGAAGGCATCAAAAAAGCCTGTGGTGAAATTCAGACTAGATATT
>NW_011646047.1:44304-52609 GCF_000223845.1 Gregarina niphandrodes | reverse complement strand
GAACATCGCCATACAGATGAGGCATTGACAGACTCCGAAGCCCACATAGACGTGGGAGATGACCATATCTTCCCGCGGTCTTGCGGACCGGTGTTAGCCAACGGTCCGAGAACCGGGCAAGACTCGTGGAGCCCTCCGTCCGAATTTGTGCAGGTAATGAAGGCATCAAAAAAGCCTGTGGTGAAATTCAGACTAGATATTACGGCAGATGGTATGCCACATCCCAACGAGCAGTTTGGTCCGGTTGACCGTGAGAGCGACCACGGTGAAAGTGAACATGGTGAGAATGATCATGGTGAGAGTGTCAGCCCATTTGCATTGGATTGGCGTTCGAGCTCTGTTTACTTATGGTCCTTAATAGCGCGGGATTCGGCAAAAAAGTTGTCCGAGGAATCTACCGATTGCTCGGTAGACTTTGAGGTCTTGGGAGATAGAATTGGAGCGGCTTCTCTTAAGTTCTCCAGCCCATATCGAAATGACCAATGGCCGGATCAATTCCTTCAGGCTGTGGCCAAGGGCAGTGCTTCGAAGCCGAAACTTGATCATATACTGGATCTGGTTTTCCGGGACTTGGTATCTGATCCGCCACCGAGAGGTTTCATGTTGCTGCTTGACCAGCTGCAAAGCATCATTGATCCTGATCACATGACCTTGTAACAATTGCACCCCTGTCACTTCTGAACCTAGTACCCTTAGACGGGTCTAACTTGGACCCTGTTTTAGTTTTCACAAGTACGACATGCTGAGTCAGTTACTAAAGCAGGCCACTACACGGAAGACTACATTCTCATCCCCCCGTGCCGTCATTAGGGGTGGCTTGTCTGGTTTGACTCAAGGAGGCAGCGACACATTAGAACAACCTCTTGGGCGGTTCCTTGCGAGCATCGATTGCAGCAATGGCGGGGATAATAGTCCGCGTGATAGTCAGCATGATGATCAGAATGGTAGTCAGAATGATAGAAGTGTCGCACAAGCGTTGGATCGAACCACGGTTTGCGTGGACTCCAGTGTGGCACCATCCATAAAAGAGTTTCTGATGCCGGAGGAAACACTGATCTTGGACGTCAGTGAGTTGATAAAAGAGCGAGTGGGCGCCTCCAGACACGTCCAAAGACTGCAGCGAGCCGTGGGCGGACGACGAGGAGCCCTCCTCGACCACCTACTCCGCGACCGGGAACTTGGCTCTGTTGCTGCGGACCCTCATCCTGAACAACAGGACGACCTGACCGGGCGCATCGAAGAGGACACGTGTGACGCCCCAGCTTTCATGGACCCGCTGCTGGGTTTCAACAGCGAAGGACTCAGCCGCCAGTCTCTCTCCACAACGGATTTGTTATCGGCGCCGGTGGCGCAGTTCTGCAGTCTCCACGAAAGGAACGGGGACCTAGACAGGAATACGGATTATCTGCACTTCGTGCCCATACCAACATTTGTTCCCAAAGGCACCGCGTTTGTCAAACTTCATGATGACCTTGACATTCTAGTAAGCGACCCCACCAACTTGCACTGACTCCCTTACCACAGACTCCTCCCCCCCGGTGTATCGGCACGATACGCCCCCCCCCTCCGTCTATAGTCACGGGTGTCTCCGTTACACGTGTCTCCGTCCATGGTCACGAGCGCCTCCCCTTTCTATGATGACTTTCCCCCCGGCTGAGGCAGCCATTTTCTCTCAGGCACTGAACCGATTGCATGGAAGATGCCTTGGCCAGAAATTGTCTACTTACCTATTCAATGAACTTCGTAATAAAGAGCACATCGGCTACGTGGTCGACGCTTCATTCTGGCCGGGAGATCTAAAGCACAACGGCGTCATGATTCGGATCAAATCGCCCGTCCTAAATGCCGAGGAACTGCGAACCCGAGTGCTCTCCGCGTTAGCCGAGTTTGACGAGTCCTGTGGTAGCACGGACTTGAGACAGTCCCTCTCCGAAATAGTACAGGAGATGGAGGAAAGGGAATTCGAGCATCATTGGGCCCTGCAGCAACTTGGCCTAAACAGCGACAGAATACCGTTCCTGGTAAGTTCGATGGAGAAGACAGCCAGGACAAACGATCGCGGAGCTTTTAGCCGCCACTTCAAGCAGGCACTAACTCAAAAGCCCTACATTGCTCTATATATGTAACCCGCATACGTGAAAACCTCATCAGGAAGCATATGTTGGAGATAATATATGTTAGTCGACGCGTGTGCGCTGTTCGATTTGGGCCTGCGGCAGCGTAAAAAAAGCACGCCTGCAGCACTGCAAGCCGGCAGCCCGAGAGATCGACAAGGCCGTACTGCGCCCGGACAGTTGTTCCGATAGTTTGTAGTTAGTTAGCTAGATCGAAGCTAGACCGCATTCCGATGGATGGCCTTCGAATCACGTTTCTTCGTTCGAGCTTCGAGGAAGCTTCAAGTTTCAAAAAAGACGGGGAATGCGCGTTATATGAACCTGGTTAGTTAAAAGAAGTCCTCGAGGTTGTATTCTTTGCCGTTTTTGTTGATGACTTTGCCTGAGAGGAGGGACCTGCCTTCTTCCAAGTGCATAACCCGATCGTGTCCTAGTGCGGTGATGCGTCTGGGTGGGTTGTCTTCAGTCGGATTGCCTCGCTGGTTCCATTTCGCTTTTTGGAGTCCTGGAGGGGTAGCTAGTCTTTTTTCTTCGGGTCGCTGACGGTAGCCGGATCGTTGCCGGAAGTGCTGATTCCCTACTTGTTGGTGTTCCTGATTGCCTTCGCTCAATCTTCGTTGGTGGATGGACAGTCCGATGCCGGACGCAGGTCCTGGGCCAGATCGTTGCGAGTTGTGGATTGCGTCCGGCCCAGGACCATCGTCCAGGCTGGCGCCTTTGTCAAGACTGTCCCGCTTTGTATCCAAACTCCCTCGCTTATTCTCTAAGCTGCTTCGTTTGTTGAACTTTTTTTTGAACTCGTAACTCGGTTTCCGACGGCCGTCGCCTCCATACCTGCCTTCTGCATACCTGCCTTCTCCGTACCTCTGGTCTGCATACCTGCCTTCTCCGTACCTGTCTTCTGCATACCCGCTGCCGTAACTAGTCCTCCGAAGCCCACCAGCGGCAGCTCCTGGTCCCGCTCCCGGTCCGGGTCCGTGCTTGACGGCCCGTGTTAAATTCCGTTTGGGTTCGAGGCTGCGGCGGGCCGGGGTCGGTTTCACAGGTGCAGGACTGATTTCTTCTTGGTGGCCGCTGGCGGTCATCACAAAGTCCGGTTCTTTGTGAAAGTCAAAGTGTTCCAGCTGTTTCAGAGCACCGCCCAAACTTCGTCCCAGATCCTCCTGGATCTGCGTCAACTCTTCCATTTCACTCACGAACGACCAGCACTGGCCTTCGTGCCCAGCACGTCCAGTGCGCCCAGCGCGGTGAGTGTATTCCTCGCCTGTCGCGGGCAAGTCAAAGTTGACCACCAGCGGGATTTCATACACGTCAATCCCGCGAGCAGCCACGTCCGTCGCCACCAAGATCTGGCAGTCGCCGGACACAAACATATTCATCGCCTTCACGCGCGCTGCCTGGCTCCGATTGCCGTGAATCCTCTCCGCCGAAAACCCATGCAACCGCAACTGTTCGCAAACGCGGTTCGCGCGCGCCTTGGTCCGCGTAAAGACGATACACTGACCGCCAACCACCGGCGTCACCTCGGACTCAATTGCGCCCCGCGGGACGTCCTCGTTTACGGCGCTCACCGCGCTCGCACACGTGTGTGCGCGCAAAACGCGCGGCGTATCGCGGCCAATATCGAAAGTCAACAATGGCCGCGGCTCAAAAGCGTCTACCGCCGCCGCCGGCGGCCCGGCAGAAGGACTCTGCGGGCTCGCCGTGGGGCTGGCGGCCGTAGAAGCCGGCGAACTCTCGCCCAGCCGCTTTTCCCCTCCTTCCTCTCCCCCTTCGGGCGCCGCCGTCGGCGCAGCGTTCGCTGGAGCAGCGTTTGCTGTCGCAGCACGGTCTGGAGACGCCCGGGCAATATTGCCTGGTGTGTTGGGCAGCATATCGGTGGTGTTGATAAGTAGGTAGCGGAGCAGATCGAGCTTGAGTAGTTCTGGCACCTGGAAAACGGCTTCCTCGATGTTTTCGCAGCGGCAGACGCCCCCTCCGTCGAGGATGCCTACTCGGACGACGCGTCCCGGCATGAACTGCTTGGCGACCTTGAGGACCGGTGCGGGCAGTGAGGCGGAGAAGAGCAGAACCTGTTCCGCGGTGCGGAAGGAAGAGAGGATCGTGGCCACGTCAGGTGCGAAGCCAAGGCCGAGCATACGGTCGGCTTCGTCGAGCACCACTTGGCGCAAGTGGCAGAAGGCTTCGAGGAGGCCGTTCGCGAGCACGTCGAGGAGACGCCCGGGACAGGCGCAGACAAAGTTGACGCCGCGACGTAGCACGGCTTCCTGCGCGGCGTGCTTGGTCCCGCCGCAAACTACTGTGCTCGTGATCGGCGTGTCCTGCGTTACACTCATCACCACGCGCTGCGTCTGAATTGCGATCTCCCGAGTCGGACTCAAAGCCACACACCGAATCGTCTGTGGCGTCACCCATTGCGGCTGCGTCCGCGCACGGAAGTGCCCTATGCCCGGCGCAAACCCGCGCGTGGGTGGCGGCAACGGCCGCCCCACTCCGCAGTGTGCGTCACGCATATCGTCCAAGATCATGTTGCAGATCGGCAACACAAACGCCAAGGTCTTTCCGCTACCCGTCTCCGCCGTCGCAATCACATGCTGCCGAGACAGAATCGCCGGCACCGCCAACCTTTGTACCGCAGTCGTCTTCCGAATGCCCATGTGCTCCGTTACACCTGCAACATTAGTGGAAGGGTAGGGGTGTTGGTGGGATGCAGTGAATGGTGGGAGGTTACCTTTGACGAGGGCTGGATGCAGGCCCAGTTGTGCCCAGTCATTGGTGCCTTTGGTCTCGTCTTCGTCTTCGTCGTCTGTGTTGATAGCATACGCTGCGGGTTTGCTCCAGTCCGCGAGGGCCTCGGCAACGAGGTCGGTCATGTCATACATTTTTGAATGGACCAGGCCAAGCAAAAAACCCCCCCGAGCAGCAAGGCTGCCCCCGGCCCGGCAGAGCGCAAGGAGTCGAGCCCTAAGACATCTGACAGATCCGCGGGGCTAGGCAGCACCTCAGCGTCGTTGCGCGCGGCGGGGTCGGGGTTGCTGTCTTCGTTGCGGGGACCGTCGGCGTTGAAGCTGAGTCACAAGTCGAGCCTTCGCGGGCCGGCTAAACTGCCGAGTGGGGAGGCGGCGACCGAGAGGGAGCGACCGCCGACAGATGGACGACCGCCGGCCGACGGACGGCCGCCAACCGACGGACGTCCGCCAACCGACAGACGTCCGCCGAGACCGGTTGATCGCAAGATGAGTGAGCGGCAAGTGAGCGACCTTGCTCGGCTCGCTCGGGAGGGGAGCGAGCAGAAGGTGTCAGCTGAGCGAGCTGGAACAGGTTCCGGCTCGCTCGACGGACCACGTTCAGGTTCAATCGACATGGGCGGCAAAAGGACTACGTCTGGGCGGCTGGGGAACAATGCTGTAGGGAGCAATGCTGTGGGAAGCGTTAGTGGCGAGCAGGCGCAGTTAGGGTCGCCAGCGAACAGGCTGTCTTCGAATCTGTTGTCGCCTGGGTCTCGAGGCGCGGGAGAGACGCAGGCGCGCAAACTGCATCCGGCGCAAATACTGTGCGAGTCGGAGCCCAGGTCAACGGAGCGGACTCCGGTGGCTGCCAGCGAGCAGTTGATGGAGTTGCGTGCCCGACTGGATCGGCTGCAGCGCTACTTGAGGCCAAGTCGGATGGTGGTGGACGACTCGCCCTTCTGGGACGTCGCGGAAGTGGACTGGACGCCTTATCTGCGGCTGTTACGCATTCCGGCCAACGCGGTCCCGTCAACGAGTCGTCCGACAGCAGGTCGTACGACCACGGGGGCGGGCGCGATCGGTGGTGGTGGTACAACCACTGGTGGTGTTGGTACAACCACTGGTGGTGGTGGTACGACCAGTGGCAGTGGTACGTTGGGTCGGCCGGAGTTGTTAGACCGGCAAGACGTGTTAGAGATTGTGCAGGCAATTGCGTCTGCGAACCCGAGAGTGGACAAGAACTGGATCAACGACATCTGCCACACGTTAGCGCAGACGAGGACCATGCAGCAGCAAGTGGTTTGTCTGGGTCGGACATTGCAGAGTCTTTTTGAGAAGAGCAGACTTGCTTTCCTGGACGCATTCTGCGCCAAGGTCGGGCTCATCGACGGCCAAGACCCCTTTGAATTGGAACTACACGCTCTAGACGTCAACGAGAAGACCGCCATCATCATTCAAAATGAACAACGTCTACTACACACTGCTACCTTATGCGAACAATTACAGCTTATGACCGCCTCAGAAGGTCTCATCGACGCTGTCCGCAGAAACGACCTGGACCTCGCGCGTCTTGCGACTATTGAACGCAGAGCCACCCAAGTACTCGCTCAACTTACCCTCTTTGAAGACCGACTTTTCGAGCTTGTCAAACATGTCGCCAAAGTCAACCAACTTTTTACAATGACTGAACAGATCCAAACTGCTGACGACTGAACACGACCAGACAAAACTCGGCAAGTGTAACCACAACCCATGGCAACATGCCGACATGGTTGTCAACCCATCGTCACGGTGCGCGCATCCGAGACATATTGTCTCCACGGTTGCCTCTTCCGTGGGCTCAGCATTCCGCATTAGCCAGCATAGCATCTTTGTACAGTTACTCCTCTTGCTATGAAGTCGTTTATTCTGTTGGCGGCGGTTTGTGCAGCGAAGAGTTGTACCCAGTTGCCGCTGGACCTTGTAATTGTACAGGATGCGACGGGCACGTTCTGGCAGCCGATGCCGAAGATCGCGGGAGCGATGGAGGAGTTTATGGAAGAGGCCAATAAGTCTTTGGTGGACGCTCATTACGCGTTGGTTAGCTTCCGTGACAAGCCTTACTCTTATTTGGGTGACCCATATGAAGATTACTGTTATCGTGAGGAGACATCTCTGGAGTCAGATGTGACCAAGTTGTCGGCGACGTATGAGGCCCTGGACGGCAATTACGGAGCGGATGAGCCTGAGGCGTCGCTGGAGGCGTTGATAGACGCGATGGTCAGTCGTACTTTGGGCTGGAGGTCTGAGTCAAGCAAAGTCCTGATTCTTAACACAGACGCCACCCCACATGACCCAAATGACTACATCATTTACAACGGCGTTTACGACCCCTCCTGGCCCATTGCGTCGCCCGTGCCACCCCCTCAGTACATGCCCGTCTATCCAAACGACCCCGACAACTACAGCTCAGACATACTCTGCAAAGAATATGAGTACCCCGACTACGCACAGGCTGCCAACGTTACGCAGACGTACGGAGCCAAAGTGCTTTTTATTCTGCCATCCGACGTCTCCAGCACAGTCGTGAACAAGTGGCAGGAAATCAACAAGGTGCTGGAACAGCCCGACCATTACGTCCTGCAAATGGACGTCGATCAACCTGACGCGACAGTGAAGCAACTGTTGGAACTTCTGCCAGAGCTGCTCAGCTCCTCGTGCTCTACACCAACACCCGAAACAACTGCGGCTCCAGTAACTGAAGCGGAAACCACAGCGGAGACGGAGGAGGGCAAGACCATGCCTGCAACGGACCCGGTGCAACTGACTACACAAGAGGTGGCGTTGGAGACTACACAAGAGGTGGCGTTGGAGACTACACAAGAGGTGGCGTTGGAGACTACACAAGAGGTGGCGTTGGAGACTACACAAGAGGTGGCGTTGGAGACCACAGAACCTGAAACTACGGAGGAACAACAGGAGACCACGCCGGACACCACCACCGCCGAGTGCAGAACTACAACCACCACACCCGGAGAGTGCAGACCCACCGAGACCACGGCGTGCCAGGTGGCCACGACCTACGAGTGCAAGCCCCAAACCGTCCCGGGCGAGTGCGAAGATCGTCCAGCCAACGCAGACCACCAAGTCATCAAGTTGATCCTACTTCCTTCTAACTAGTTAGTTTTTAATCGGATAATTTTTAGCCTTTCGTTTGCCACGCTGTATTCGGAACATTTCAATCGGGTGTTCCAAACATCCAGCAGATGGGGGGGGGGCGTTGAACGTTTCTCGTCCACGCCCACGACTCTCCCCCAGCTGGAGAAACCGATGGACAGACCACCAACCAGTCTTTTACCAGGCTGAGGCTGTTCCCCCATCGAGTCTTAACGAAAAATCTCCCGTCTTTGTTTCAAGAGCGGGTATTAGAAAGAACTCTCTCTCTCTCCGAAAAAGAATAAATTCAGACGATTCAGCAAAGAC
>NW_011646047.1:36113-44198 GCF_000223845.1 Gregarina niphandrodes | reverse complement strand
GGGGCGTTGAACGTTTCTCGTCCACGCCCACGACTCTCCCCCAGCTGGAGAAACCGATGGACAGACCACCAACCAGTCTTTTACCAGGCTGAGGCTGTTCCCCCATCGAGTCTTAACGAAAAATCTCCCGTCTTTGTTTCAAGAGCGGGTATTAGAAAGAACTCTCTCTCTCTCCGGAGAGAATAAATTCAGACGATTCAGCAAAGACTGGTCCGCAAAGAATGACTTGCAAGAACAACGCTTGATAAATAGATACTTCGTTACCTTTGAATTTTAACCGCACATCAATAATTCTGCGCAGGAAATGAAAGACTATTGGAGATCTCGCGACGCCTTAGGGAGCGCCATTTGCCACACTTTCAAAAAGACCCTTCACAAGAAGTGCTTCTTCTCCATCTCCCTCATGCGACGATATATTAGAGTGCCGAAGCCGATGAACTGAAACGCAAAGACATAGCCGTGCGTAAACTTCCTTCACCGTGTGCCACCGCGTGCCACCGTGCGCCAAGGGGGGGGGGGGTCGAGTGGCTCGAGTATGGTCTTACACAAACACCGAGGCCGCCAGCAAGATATGTCGTAACAGCAGTCGCTTGACGAACGGTGTTCTCGAGGGATGCGGCATTCTCTTGCAGGTTCTTGATCCGGTCGTTCTCCACGTCGCCCCCTACCAGGCGCTCTTCCCTCTTGATCAAAAGGTCATTGCGGATATCTTCAAGCTAAGGGAAAGAGGAATATAATGGTGGCAGTGGGTCGGTGGCATGGCGGTGTGGGCAGCAGTGGGGCATTGACTTACGGCTTTCTGGACGTTGTTTGCGGGTCCCTTGTTGTCGGTGGCGAACTGCTTCATGAGGTTGTCGACGGCGGCGGACATTTTCTGTTGACGTTGGTTAATGTCGATGATTTGTCTCATCATGAGGTCGAGTTGCGAGTCGTAGCGGGACAGGTCGCCGGACGGTGCCGCTGCATCATTCTGTGGTGCGACTTGGGCTTCCTTCTGGGCTTTGGCTTTCCCGCCGACAGGGACTGGGGCTGGTACTTGATTATCGAGCAGGGCTTGGCGGGCGTCGTAATCCGCGACGTACTGGGGGTCGTTACTTTGTACGGCGAGTTGGCGCACAAGGATGGTGGCGGGAGATCGTTCGCCGTCGTCCGTTTGAAGACGATTGTTGGCCGCGGAAATACCAAGCCGGCCGGCGACGTCGAAGACTCCGGTGACGCCGGCCACCTGTTTCCAGTTGTCTCCGGCGCTGCGGCGAACACTGACGTGGGCCTTGGGGCCGTCAGTCGTGATCAGAAGACTGAAGGTCGAGGAAGGACTACCGGCCAGTGGCCCGTAGTTCCAGTAGAGACCGAAGTCGGTAGGCACGTCGGTCGTCGACTTTAGCTCAGTGGCACCGTCATTGAACAATACAGAGACCGACGGACGAAGACTACCAGATCGAGTAGTGGTGCTGAAGAACACAGCGAAACCGGAGAAGTTCGGCCGAAAGCCATACAGTTGTGCATCGCTAGCGGCTACGGCGGTCATCGCTTCCTCGGTAACGTTGTTGGCGACCCAGAGCGCAAAACCGTCCAGGGCAGTGAACGGGGAAGAGATCTCACCTGCCACTTCAAAGTCGATCTGGACCTCAAACTTACCCGCTGCCAACTCGTCCCTGTGCCACATAGCGCCCACATCGTCCACCTCCGCCACCAACGCCACGGACGACTCCGCACCCCGACCAGCCGACCCCGAGTAGACCCAAGCACTCGCCTCCAAGTCGTAAGCGTCTAGTTGCACACCCTCGCATAATTGACAACTCAGCAACAGACCAAACGCTGCAGTGGTGCGGTAGTGTAACATATTTGTTCCTGAATAAAAAGGAAAACAACACCTGCAGTCTCACACGCACCGCCCGTGTCCGACTGACCCATCCTGTTCTGCCCGGTGACACCCACGGTGACACCCATGCACGGTGACACCCATGCACGGTGACATCCGCCCGCCCGCCCATACTTTTTCTATTATGAGAGAGTGGCGATGTTTTGATCGTAAAGCGCTTCTTGGCGGTCGTTGTATTCCCGGACCTGGATTTGTGTGGGTTGTCTAGCGATAACGGAGGGGACTTGGGCAGCGGAGGTTTCATCCTGTTCCCATTGTGTGGCGAGTTGTGTGATAATTTGTTGATGTGAATCCTCCTCGATGAGTGCACCGCCACCAATGGCCTTGCACACGGCGAGTAGTGCGGTGCACTTCTTCATGTCGCGGCACCGGATCATGATGAGGGTGAGCAGTGTCGTTACTAATGCGTCTGCACTGACCGCAAATACGCCCACATATTCGCTTTTGTTCAATGAGGGTAACGCCACATCCATCACGGTTTTTTCGAGCCAAGCTCGTTCACTCACACTTGGATCGAAGTTAACCACTCTCAATACATTCGTGTCCGACACATCTACCGTGCTTGTATGACACAAAATCACCGTCTTAATCTTCTTCTTCGCCAAAATTTCACGACCGTAAGCTGTTAATGGTGCAGGCAACTGCCTTAAGTCGAAACACGCATCACAGAATGATACATACACACCATGTCCTACTGACTTATACAAGGGTGTCGTCCACACCTCCTGTTCATAACTGCGCGTTATAAAATCCATTTGCCAAAAACCTTTTTTATTCGTCTTGCCACACGACCACGACCCGCCACACGACCCCGACCCGCCACTCGACCTCCCGGACTAGGACCACGACCACGAGAGGATACGCCGCGACCCGTGCTGGAAGTCTGGTTCGCCCCACGACCTGCAGCCGGAGTCTGACGACTGCGGCCGCGACCAAGTTGCTTCGTATGTGTGCGCAGATTACCCGTCGCCATCACGTAACGCAACTCGTCCAAAACGTCACGAACCAGCCACTCGAAACTCTCTTCCCACAGAAATTCTTTAGTCGAACGACGCCGGGCAATGTCGAAGGCGGCCTCTTCTGAGTTACCGCAACGGAAACCTGCGAGCTCCAACTCTACCGTTAGATGTTGGGTACCTCGGAGCTCCAGAGGCCATCCGGGGGGGCGTTCCGACTTTTCCAGAGGTCGCGATATCCGGTATTCCTTCTTCTCCTCTCCTGGATCGTACACTTCGCCATCCGAAGAACCGGCTAATGCCGTGTCCGACAGCTCGCTCCAAATATTCAGTTCTAAGTCAGAGCACTCCTTCCACTCCCCGCACTCGCTGCTCGACGAACACGACTTGATGTCAGTGGTCAAGTCTGTGTCCGCCAAGGCACGCTCGCGATCGCACGTTTGGTCGTCCGTCTGATCGCTGGTCCGGTCCCGCTCTGGTTCCCGGTCTGTTTCCCGGTGTGTCGCCCGATTTGTGGCCTCCTGGTCGTCACAAGCAAGTTCATTTCCGCAGTCGTCAGGCGTCAGAGCGAGGACCCCGGCCATGTCTACCGCACGGCGAACATTGTACCACAGTCGATCTCCCATCTGTCGGGGGTTCAGCAGCAGCTCGGTCGGAGCCCCAGGTCCCGAGCACCAGTTCATTACCGCCTTGGTCAGCACTGACTTGGAAGACACCCGGCCCTGCTCCGGTGTCAAAAGCAGAAGCAACTCTTCTGGCTCCAGCAGAAGCCACCCTGTCTGTCCCCTCACACCCTTCTCAGCGACGACTGTCGGCTCTGAGCCACCTGTAACCGCGCGTCCGGCTTCGAGCAGCACAAGGCATTGCAAGTCAGACATCTGCTGAGACGTCAAAGACGCTACGCGATTGTATTTCACAGGCAGCAAGATGTAGGACGTAACTCTCCCACTCTCAACAAGGCCCCCGGCGTCCATATTTTTGACGATATCGTTGCCGTTGATAGCGCCGTTCGCAGCATCGCTGCTGGGATCATCGCCGGTGTCGTTCACGGCACCACCGGCAGTGCCGTTGTTGGCGGCATCATTCGGGGCATCGTTGGGGGCATCATTGGTAGGGATGGTAGGGCTTGGATTGGTGCTAATACGGTCCACAATGAGCAGTGACTGGTAATCGCAGTTGACTAAATGGAAGCAGTAAAGAATGCCGTTGTAAAAGTAGGTCGCTATGCCGTTGCCCAAGGTCAATTTTAGCTCGGGGCAAAATGTGCCGAAGCATTTAAGATGGCATTGGTAAATGCTTTCCCGGGTACTCAGTGGCTCAGCGAAGCAAGCGCTACAACGTGACCGCCCGTCGTCCCAAAAGACGTCCAACCATCCACCAGGACGCCGGAATACAACGGAGGACTCCGCGGTGTCGAAAAGGCGGGCCGCGCCGCCTGGATCAGGTCCGCTTTGGAAGACCGACGACTTGCCCTGCAATTCGCCCTGGTTAATGCGCCAGTTCGAAGGCTGGATCAATGGACAACCTTCTCGCTGATCGTC
This sequence comes from Gregarina niphandrodes, assembly GCF_000223845.1. NCBI lineage: Eukaryota > Apicomplexa > Conoidasida > Eugregarinorida > Gregarinidae > Gregarina > Gregarina niphandrodes. The sequence continues at coordinate 39,819 of NW_011646047.1, read as the reverse complement.
AAGTGGATCGGTGGTAGCTTCACAGCTCATTGTCTCGGTCGAAAAGCGTCTGTATCTCTCGAGCACACGCGTGTGCCTTGAGCACACGCGTGTGCAGCATTGCACAGCCCGGGCAATTAAGGCGCAGCGCACACGTGTGTGCCAGCCAAAATTCAGCCGGTAGTGGTCGAATTTGCATCGTAGCTGTTCGATGGGTCACAGTACGGAGTGCTAGACAGGATACTGGAAACTGACGCTGCGCACTTGACGGGACTGCCGTCCCGTTCGTCGTTGAGGAGCGTACCGCTCTTCCATTGCTCAAGCGTAGTTGAATCGCAAAGGCAAGTGTACGGATAGTCCTGAGACATTTGATTATACAGCCAAAATATGGCGCCAGATCCACGAGCGTAAGCGTAGGACTTCGCCTCGGTCGCAGCAGTCTCCCCACTGGGGAACAACGTCCACATTTGTCTCAGTGGAGCTGCGCTAGGACTAACGCCAGTATGCAATTCACCTAGACGTTGATCTAGACCAGGGCCAAGACCGCGGTCTAGATTTCGGTCTAAACGATGGTTGGCGTATTGGAACCCGTAGTAGCCGGAATCAGTAAACGTGGGGTTGGTTGAATCCTTGAGGATCCAAGCCACTCTGACAAGAAACGCTGCCACGAACAGTAGTCCTACAGTGATGGTGAGAGCAATTTGCAGCCAAATGTGGAGGTCCTGATAGCGCCGTTTGGTCAACGCCATTCATATAGGTAAATGTGCGACGGCCATGCAATCTATAATTTGTTGTCCCAGTCTGGGCCAGTCGATGGCTGAGGCTACGACCCACTCACAGCGCTGCGCAACGTTTTCTAACGACGCGTCCATTGCAGGTATTTGTTCTTCAACTATTTCGCAAGTGCTGGTTACTGAAGCTCCGGGGTGGGGTTCTTGCCAGACGCGTTTCAGCAGACGCCCCAAAATCTGGCCTCGTTCGTCGACCTCTGACCATCTTACGTCATCCCGGGCGAATTCTCGGTGCAGTGCCTCTTCTTCAAACTCTTCGATCACCTGTGCTAGCAACTTGTCCCACTTCTTTGCCCGACGGGGTCTGGTGAGTTGCAGACAGCACAAAGCCAAAATCAACTGGCAGTCCTGAATAGGGCTCCGAGCCATCAAGATCAAGCCCCGGCTGAATCTCTGGAAGAACGTTTCTTTATTAATGGCATTTGCAGAGAACTTTTCTTCTCTCAACGACTCCTCCCCGGGCTCCCTTCTTTTCCTGGGATCCACGTACTTCTCCATGCCTGTATAAAAAGCGATTTCACGTTCCGAAGAGGCCAAGAGAGCCATAAAGAGAGCATAGTAGAAGGCGCAATCCGCGTAAGCCGCGCCCTTTACGGATTCCCGGATCACAGTCTGCCGGGTTGCTACCGTCAGAGACCACCACAGTGGTGGTGGCGAGAAGCTGTAGACACGGTCGGCCACGTAAACCGAGTCCTCAAAACTCAAGCCCGGTCCGAACACCAAAAACTCCAAACCACCATCTGCACCCTTCGTCAACGATGCATACTCACACACTACTCGTTGCAACTCCCCACAATCCTCCACGGCCTGTCGCACGAACGCAGGTGTTTCCATACGCTCCTCCGTCCAGATCGATCCCGCACTCAACTCCGCCGCCCGCCGCTCTCCCAGAAACTCGTGACAAGCCAAACGCACCTCGCGACACACACTCAACAACTCACCCAAACGCTTACCCCGACAACTTATCTCCACCCAATACTGCGTAGATCCAGACACCACCTCATGTGCTTTCAAATCCACCGACTGCCACTCGGGCAAACCTCCAATCTGCGACTCACGCATGTGCGACTCACGAAACTCCGACTCACGCACGTGCGACTCACGAACCTCCGACTCACGCACGTGCGACTCACGAACCTCCGACTCACGCACGTGCGACTCACGAACCTCCGACCCACCCACGTGCGACTCCCGAACCTCGGACCCACGCACGTGCGGCTCGCCAGGGCCTTCTCCATCATCGGGATCCAGTCGGGTGCCAGAGGAGACGACGCAAAACCTGTCTGCAACGTCCAGTGCATGCAGGAACCCCAGCGCCTCACTCCACATCCCAAGTCGCGCGCAGCTAGATAAGAGCGTATGGAAGGAAAGTGGGTCCGGGAACTCGGCGGCACCTTCTTGAAATTCTTGGAGAAAGCCCGCAACCACATTCTGCATCATATCCTTGTCCAGGGGAGTTCTTGGACACTTGGCGTCTCGCATCGCTGCTGGGTCCAGCAAGCGCCCGAGCCTACTCGACTCTAGCTCTGCACGGATATGTTGCTCTTCATTCATATGGTCCTCCACATTTATATGGTCCCCTGGATTCCGTTCTGTACTCTCTTCAGCATTGGGTCCTGTGAAGCTGCTGTCCAAAAACAACAGTAGAGGCGATGTCCCCACTGGATGCGTCGCCTCTAATTGGGCATTATTATCTAGAGTGCCTTTGGATGCGACGTGATTTTCATAGTCATTTGAAATGGAGATGACGTTAAATCCGGAGTTGTGCGGCGCATAACGGCCGTCCACTCCCAGGGCGCCCCCTTCCTGGTCGTCCATTCCCTGGTCGTCCACCTCCAGATCCAAGTCATTCACCCGCTGGTCGTCTATTGTCGAGTGTAGGAGTTCGTCCGGTAGTTTGCATCTCATAAGCATTTCGACGACTTTGAGGTTGAGGTTCATTTGTTTCGATTCACGTGTATTGGTATCCTGTTTGAGGGCGTTGAGCTCGCTGGCACCCATGGGTTGTCGGTCTAAGGCGGCTCGGGCGAGGCAATAGTTGACAAGCATGCTGCATTTGAGTTTTTGGCCGGTGAGAGACATGAGTGTGTCCAAACACCCGCGAACATAGTCGTCCACTCGTCCTTCGGCATGACGACGTACACGTACGAAAAGGTCCAGCAACTCATGTCCAACCGATGGGTTCACAACCTCCCCATCACTAAACGTTGTCAGGAAGTTCGTGTGTAGTACCTCCACAAACCGTGCCGGCTGCCGAGATACACTCCAACATTCCAGCTTGATGTAATTCACCGCCGCATCCCGGGCGACCACGTAACAAAACTGATGTTGGTTACTGTGCGTATACGGCGGCCGAGCCAACCGCCTCCGCATCCCCCTATTTTTTTACTTATGACCCTGGTACTCCACTCACACAAAGCGCCATCAACACAAGAGGAAGAATGTAGGGACCGATGGAGTCCGAAAGACTGACGAGAACGGCCAGTGAGGGCGGGCAGTCCTTCGCCAGCACGACCTCGACACCTAATAGACAAGCCCTGGCCGTGAGATTGAGCAATGCTTAATCCATAGTCGCGAGTTGCAACGTACAGTTAGCCAACCACGTCAAGTCTGAACACTTCCGGCTCTGTGTACTCGGGTACATGGTTCCCAACCCTGCTGCGATTGTATGTGTCAACTAATGCGACTTCTGACGGCGGTTAGACGAGTACGAAAAATTGCTGAGTGTTCGCCGAGCACTGGAGATTGCGGGTTCGATTCCCGGCTTTGTATTGGACGGCGTTACTGCACAGGATCCGTATATACTCGGACGGCGAGTTAAGCTATCTTTCCTAAATCCCAAAGATCTACCATCTACGAGGCATTCCGACAATCGGGAAACTGTAAGAATTCTGCGATCGACTGGCATGGGACATGGTCCAAGGTATCTCCTAATA
>NW_011646047.1:34734-36093 GCF_000223845.1 Gregarina niphandrodes | reverse complement strand
AATCCATAGTCGCGAGTTGCAACGTACAGTTAGCCAACCACGTCAAGTCTGAACACTTCCGGCTCTGTGTACTCGGGTACATGGTTCCCAACCCTGCTGCGATTGTATGTGTCAACTAATGCGACTTCTGACGGCGGTTAGACGAGTACGAAAAATTGCTGAGTGTTCGCCGAGCACTGGAGATTGCGGGTTCGATTCCCGGCTTTGTATTGGACGGCGTTACTGCACAGGATCCGTATATACTCGGACGGCGAGTTAAGCTATCTTTCCTAAATCCCAAAGATCTACCATCTACGAGGCATTCCGACAATCGGGAAACTGTAAGAATTCTGCGATCGACTGGCATGGGACATGGTCCAAGGTATCTCCTAATAACGGACAGAGAAATGGCTAATCTGCACAGTGACCTCGCGTAACTTTGCAATCACTCACCAACTACAGATACAGGGTATGTCCCGACATACTTCGACGTGGTAAGTCCACCGAATATGTTGCGGAGATACCTGCAGGGTTTGGTCCAGATTGTTCTGGTCTCGTGTCTGTAATTGAAGGGGCCGCTCCCGTCATGAGTGTGGAGATCGATCCAATGGCGAAAATATATGCTTCACCTTTTCGGTTAAAGCCGTCAGGGCTGCTGACCCTCACCAGCCGGGCCTTCCCCGACCTCTGCCTGGTCCACCCTGCGTGTTAGAATCCGAGTACATATATCTGAGAAACAGCGTGCTACCAGTTGTTCGTAAACACGACATGTAGTCCATTTCATCTGTAGGCCCTTCCACATGTCGTGGGCGATCGTGCCGTCTTGTCCACGCATCATAGTTGCGCGCTTCTGTCAATGTTCGTGAGTCATTTTTCCATTCCATTCGAGGGCCCATGATATCGGTAGATTTCTCGTTAACCCCATCCTTGAACACAGATTTACTGTTCGAGGCCCCGTCTTGGACCGACGCCGCCCCCCACTCGGGTTTTAAGACATCATTGGATTCGAACGGCCTTGTCGGCAGCTTACTATCTTAGGGAGCAAGAAACAGACCCGAATCTGAGGGTACGGAGCAAGACTACATTTAACCGCATCATGGCGCCCCTTCATCCATGGATGGCTTCCCCATCTTTCTTTCTCCTTCACCGACCCACGGACAGCCGGTTCTTGATGATCATCCCGATCGACTTCCGCCATCCGAATCACTCGCATTGCGACAACAGCGCCCTCGGGAGCATCTCCTCCATCATCACAGAGATCACCACATACCTCACAGGTCACCACAGCAGCGACCAGGGTTCTTCAGGACGGCCTCGATTAGTGTCATACCCCCTTTCACATCTCTGTACACTAAGGCCAGATCCCTTTCAGTCCCTCAT
>NW_011646047.1:30866-34714 GCF_000223845.1 Gregarina niphandrodes | reverse complement strand
CATCATGGCGCCCCTTCATCCATGGATGGCTTCCCCATCTTTCTTTCTCCTTCACCGACCCACGGACAGCCGGTTCTTGATGATCATCCCGATCGACTTCCGCCATCCGAATCACTCGCATTGCGACAACAGCGCCCTCGGGAGCATCTCCTCCATCATCACAGAGATCACCACATACCTCACAGGTCACCACAGCAGCGACCAGGGTTCTTCAGGACGGCCTCGATTAGTGTCATACCCCCTTTCACATCTCTGTACACTAAGGCCAGATCCCTTTCAGTCCCTCATGTCACTTAACAGTGGTGATCAAACATATTGTGGACACATATAACCAATGACCCACCGTATGAATCGCATGTGTACCACCAGTACTACATGTTGCAGAGGGTCGCTCAGCTCCCATACGTGTCTGCTGGGTCAGTTGGAAAAGTGCCGGAAGGCTGTGACGCACAGTATATCAGGTTGATGCACTTTGTGGACAGCGCCAGCGAGATGTATTCACGATCGCAAGGTCTTTGATCAAGGCTATTGAGAGGCGCTAGGACCAAAAGCTGTGTGGCGGTCCCCGTGCAGAGAACTATATGGGGGGGGCCGATCCTGGCGAGATAAGAAAATGTCCTGATCGCGGTTGTCAACTGGTGCGAGCTTGGATGTGCTAAACGAGGCAGGTTTATGGCAACAGTCTCAGCGATGTGTTACCACACTGGCAACCATAGGTTGATGAACGTGAAACACAGCGGCAGAGTTGAGGCGCACGGGCCCTAAGGTCGTTAAAAGTGCCTAGGGCCAGCCTCACGGAGGAGCGCTGCGGGCACCAGCCTGTGCCGCGAAAGGCAACGAAGTGAGGCAGTCCGGGGAGAGGCCCATGCGAATCGGCGAGGATGGCGTGAAAGCCTCCCTGCGAAGGAAGGAGGCCGGAAGCTCCCTCCAAGGAGGTGAGCCAGGGTCAAGCCAGGCTGCGACGGCCTGAGTGGATCTGCCACCAGCTGCCGCGTAGCGATTTTCCGAGAGAGTGGCGTGCTATTGTGAGCGTTGGCAAATTCGGTGTGAAGTTGTGTCGTCGGCCGAATGCCAGTGAGGACCCCAAGCGATGACGTGGAGAGTGCCGAAGACTCTCAAAAACAAAGTTGGCGACGAAGCCAGGTGCACGGGGAGTGGATGTTCGGGTTCTCGGACCGCAATGTCGGCCGGTGAGGTAGCCGCGTGAATAGTGTGCGAAGGGGCGGTACCGATAGACCACGTCAGCGGGATGGGATGCGACTTTTGAAAGGCGTAGGCCCGAGCCGTGCGATGAAGACACCTCTGCTCACGACGACCAGCATGGTCGTGGGAATCCATGCAGGGGTAGGGAGTCGAATATTTTTTATTAAGGTCGAATTGCGCGCTGTAACCGACCAGCACCCGTTATTTTGTTACGAGTGGTTTCCCTGTTGGGTACTGGCGATATTCTGGCGATTTTAGGTTGATTCAATGAACAAGAATGATTGGAACGCCGTGTTGCGGGATCGTCCGGCCTTCGACGTGAAGGGTATGCGTGAAGAGTTAGAGGGACCAGCTCCAATCCGTGCATTTGCCGCCCTGGGCGGAGTGGCGATGTGTTTGGCGAGCGCCCTCGGAATGTTGAATGTTATTAAAGTTGTTTTCAACCCTGTTGCATATTTACTACATTTGTATCTAATGTATCAACACGGAACATCACGGATTGCACTGGGATTACGGACCACGATATTGTAGAGCGTTTGGTATGAGCGTGATCGCGATTGAAGGCAAGACCCTGGGTGAGAACTCATGGAAGATGTTTGTGTACCGGTGGCTGCCTTTCACCACCGTAGTCGGTGGGAAGGGCTTGATGTACGCATTTTTCGGACTCCTAGGCTTGGCATACGGCTTCCAAGACTTCCTGCTATTCGCGGCGGGTTGCTACATGGTTGCTGTAGGTGTGGTGTACTGTCTTATCCACACCGCCAAGTTCGAATCACTAAATGAGAAATATGCAAAGAGCCAATACGTTACTCGTTCAAGTATGTACTACTAAGTGGAAAAAAAGCTGGTTAAATGGTCTGAGTCAATCTCACTTGGTCAAGCGCTCTTGAGATTGAATGTCGATGTCAAATGTCCTTGACTCAGTAGCCGGGTCGGATGCTGTTCGTGCCAAAACAGTAGGCTCATAAATTCAGGCGCTTCAGCAGCGTCATACCTTTTTTTTCAGAACTGCACATCCCACTGCACTTGTCCCACTGCACTTGTCCCTCACCGCTTGTTTGTTCCCACTATCCCACTTATTTCCTACAATCGCGAACGAAGTTAAAGCTCGAAAGAGGTTGCGCGCGAGAGAGGTTACAACGTGCGAAAGAGTGTGTGTCAACGCGTTGTAGCGTGTTATAGCTAACCTGCCACACCACAGGCGGACCACGCACGATAACCCCACTGCAAACGGCTTCATGAGACGATATGAAGACGGTCGAACAGTGCTCATTCGGATGCCTGTGTTGAGCATGCTGGCTCAAGATGGGCATCAGCCATTCATAAGCCCTTATTCACGTACGCCCTTATCCCATAACAAACCCTCAGACTAGTCACTGACCAAGTTCTCGTGGCAGATCCCCGTTCAAACCAACCGGAGAACAAGCGCCTCAAGCTGGGATCATTAATGCGATTTGGATCGTTACCTCCAATGCTAGGAACAGTGGATACGTGTGATGAGAAACCAACTCCACTGTCGGATGGGAGCTACAATCCGCTGAATCTGCGTAAGCACTTGGGGAGGCATGGTCACGATGTGAAACGGGTTATAATCCATGGCCTTTCAGCTATCGATCGGGAAGGACATTATGTACCGGTGCCTGAAGTATGTGCCCGTGTATTACGACCACACCAACGTGAGGGTGTCGCTTTCATGTTCGCTTGCTTGCTGGGTCTCAGTGACTATCCGAAAGAGGTTGCGGAAATTGTGGACACCACTAAGGCGAACGGATGCATACTCGCAGATGATATGGGTCTTGGAAAAACCCTTCAGAGCATTGCAGTAATGTGGACGTTGCTACAAAGCTTCGATGGTCAAAACAAAAGATGTACGTTCATACGGCTGTGGCTGCACATGGTGGGTGTATACAAGGTGGGTATGCATGGGGTGATAATGTCGCTTAGTGGCAGAGAAGGTTCTGGTGGTATGTCCGGCATCTCTAGTGGGAAATTGGTCAGCTGAGTTAGATAAATGGTTGAAAGGTGCTTGTCGTCATACGGCAGTAAATGATGGAGTACGTTCTAAAGTATTGGCGAAGCTGGAAGGGTTCAAATATGACCGAGTATCCAAAGTCCTCATAGTGTCATATGAAGCGGTTCGAATGCATTTGAAATTAATTAAAAACAAATTAAAATTCGATTTAATTATCGCTGATGAAGCACACCGATTAAAGAACTCAGAAAGCGGTATCAGCTCGGCCATTGCTTCTATGGACTGCAGGAAACGATTACTACTAACGGGGACACCATTACAAAATGACCTGAACGAATTCTTCATCCTGGGCGCACTCGCTAACCCTGTAATTTTCACCGACGACAAATCCCGGAAAAATTATGTAAATCCGATCCTGGCAGGGATCAACCCAGACGCAACGGATAAGGAGATTACTTTTGCCAAAGACAAGTTGTCCACGCTCGCGAAAATCACCAACGCCTTCGTACTCAGACGAAGCAACGTTCTACTCAGAACGGTCTTGCCGGACAAAGTCGTAGCAGTAAGCACTCTTCCACAACAGTTACTGTTCACTGCAACTGCTGTGCAGTTGTTGACTGCAACTGTAAGCCCACTGCAAGTGCCATTGTTTCGAATTTCAGTACGTCTTCTG
>NW_011646047.1:26166-30846 GCF_000223845.1 Gregarina niphandrodes | reverse complement strand
GATGAAGCACACCGATTAAAGAACTCAGAAAGCGGTATCAGCTCGGCCATTGCTTCTATGGACTGCAGGAAACGATTACTACTAACGGGGACACCATTACAAAATGACCTGAACGAATTCTTCATCCTGGGCGCACTCGCTAACCCTGTAATTTTCACCGACGACAAATCCCGGAAAAATTATGTAAATCCGATCCTGGCAGGGATCAACCCAGACGCAACGGATAAGGAGATTACTTTTGCCAAAGACAAGTTGTCCACGCTCGCGAAAATCACCAACGCCTTCGTACTCAGACGAAGCAACGTTCTACTCAGAACGGTCTTGCCGGACAAAGTCGTAGCAGTAAGCACTCTTCCACAACAGTTACTGTTCACTGCAACTGCTGTGCAGTTGTTGACTGCAACTGTAAGCCCACTGCAAGTGCCATTGTTTCGAATTTCAGTACGTCTTCTGCTCATTGTCTCCGGTACAAATCAAGTTGTATGCGGGATTGATCGCTTTGGTTTCATCGCTAGCGGACGCGAAGCGTCTCGGCGGAGTCTTGAGCCTGATCCAGTTGTTGTGTAAGGTGTGCACGCACCCGTTTCTAGTACCGCTATCTTCGTTGTCTGAGGACATGGCCGGAGAGTGGCGTCGGGTTGTAGAGGGTTGCGGATTCGGCGGTGCCCTGGCGGGTGCTTTGGCTAGTGGTGGTAGTAGGTCTAATAGTGGTGGCGGCAGGATGGTGACCCGAGGAAGTAGAGAGAACTCTCGATGCATGGTCGAGAATGTGGGTTCGTTGTCTACGGGTCACTGCGTCGGATTGAGTGGGAAGTTCTTGTTTCTATATTCGTTAATTGAGGCTGTGAAGTGTGTGGGAGATCGGCTAGTGGTAGTGTCTAACTTCACCCAGACTTTGGACTTGGTTGGAGAGTACTGCCAACTGTCTGGAGTGAGTGTGGTCCGGTTGGATGGGAAGACGAGCATTAAAAAGCGACAGGAGAAGGTTCATTCATTTAACGTGTTGGGTGACGGGTTAGTGTTCCTGTTGTCCAGCAAGGCTGGGGGTGCGGGTATTAATCTTGTCGGCGCTAACCGACTAGTACTCATGGACGCAGACTGGAACCCGGCTAATGATAAGCAAGCCCTCGCCCGCATCTGGCGCGATGGCCAGCAGAAAACCTGCGTTATATACCGGCTCTTCAGCTCTGGCACCATAGAAGAGAAAATTCTACAGAGACAACTTGCCAAGGATCTCGTCAGCAACATCGTGCTCAACCCCAAGGACCTCAAAACCGGAATCAGCCAAGACACTCTCCGGACCCTCTTCCAGTTCGACCCTCAACACCTACCCGACTGCGACACACATCAAGTCCTACAATGCGCCAGATGCGACACCACGACCAACGCCCAACAACTTATTGGAGATTCCTTCAACGAAAATGGCAAGCAAACCCCCCTCTTTTGCGCTTGACGCAGTAACCCTCCACAGAGAAAACCTAGAGACCCTCACTCAAGCGCTGTGAACTTTAGAGCTACTGACCTGGAGCCACAGCAAAAGCCTCACAAGTGGGGAGCTGCGCGAACACGATGAAACCGTAGTCCGCCTAACCCACCAGCGGATGGCGCTCCTCTCGAATGATTGGAAACCCGTCAGGTTCGTCATCAGCTGCTATCTCCGATCACTGCCCCAAGCGGAACGCGAAGAGGACGGTTCGAAGCAAGATGACGCTGGCAGCTCGGAACAGGAGCTCGATGACGCTATCGACGACGATGACCACCTCGACGACGACGAATAAATTCAGACGACGGTGGGTGAGTTGGAAGGGCGCCCACGACTGGATTGGATCAAATTTGGCGGGGCGCACAAGTATGTGCACACGCGTGTGCGCGCTATATTTTGAGTCCATGTTCGTATATTTTGACGCCTTTGTACCAGACATGTGAGCGGAAGTAGAAGTCGACGCAGCGTTTGTAGTCTCCGGGTCTGGTGATCATGAAGGGCGTGTTGTCGCCGGTGGTTTCGCAGTTGAAGTTTTGTCCGGGTTTGAGGTAGAGGTCGGCTACGGCGCTGCCTTGTGCCGAAAAATCTTTGGAGTCAGCACAGTCTAGTTTGCCGAATTCGGCGATGTCGAAGTCGAGAAAGGCGGCGATTTGTTTGAGTTTGTTTTGGCGTCCCTCGGCCGCGGCGTTGCTAGCTTGGCCGCACTCGATAGGATTGATGATGCTGATGGTGGCGCCGAAGCCTGGTTCGAGGTTGTTGGCCTTGTCTGCGTCATTGGGTTGCCAGGTGCCGTCGAGTACCCAGACCATGGAGGGTTTGGGTGACTGAGGCGTGACGGAGAACCAGATTCCGGAGGCGAAGTTGAGGTAGGTGGTGGCGACTTCGTCAGGGTTATTACATAGGTAGAAAGCGTCGTTTTTGATGGAGATGGAGAAGAGTCCATAGTTGGCTTGGTAGGTGACCTGGTGGCTGCCTCTGCCGAAATAAGTCACGTTCCCAGGGCAGGGATAGAAGACGCTCCAAAAGTCCTGAGTGGCATCTTTGCAATCATATTGGGAGGTAGCAGTGTCCGCAGTGAAGGGCGACTCGCGCAAGTGCACGAATGCCTGGAAGGCGGGGTCAAGACTGCCGCCGGTCTTGTCAGTCCAGAAGCTCCAACCTGCCTCTTCGCCCCAGCCGTTGGACTGGCACTCAGTGACGCTGCCGGCGGGGGAGTTATTGCCAGTTTCCTGACCATTGTGGGCGAACGCGGCAATAATGAGTTTTTTGCAGATCTTGTCCGAGTCTTGACCTGCTCCATAGTCTTTGCAAAAGTCGGGCAGAGCACCAATCGCCTTGAGCCAGTTCTCGTAACTATATTCAGGCAAATGGCACGGAAAGATTTGCACAAATAGCTCAGGCGTAATGATGCGTTCTGCCCGCAATACATTGTCCGGGTTCTCAGCACGTCCTGGAGCAATCAGCTCCACCTCCGAGGAGTCGAGCACACGCAGAGCGTTTAAAATGTTCGAAGCAATCGGTACAGAATCGAGCAACGTTTGTTGCAGTTCTGCCGCTTGGTCCGGTGTCGGGTGGAATGGTGTCCACGGATCGAACACCCAGGTTACCACGTCGGGGTCCGTGATCTTCGCCTTCTGTTCCTCGTCGGTCAACGGATCGCCTGCCGTAGCCTCTCCCGTGCAACTCCCCACCTCATCCCAACCATCCCCCGGCGGCGCCGTATTCATGTACCACTTGGGCGTGTACACCTTACCACCCACCGACGCGTACATACCCACGTTGTAACCTACACTCGAAATAAAGGGCCAAACACACTCCCCGCTCGGACCCGTCGGGCCATCCACTGGCTGTAATGGGGGATCAGCATTTATATCGTCATAGTTGTTCGCCGGGGAAAGAATCTCCCCTTTCGGTACCTCAGGAGATGCCGTTGGTGATGGAGAAACCGTTGTTCCTGAGTCCGTCGGAGCTTCCGTCGGAGAGTCTGTTGGAGAGTCCGTCGGCGCCACCGTCGGAGCACCCGTCGAGTTCGGCGGTCCGTACGGCCAGTAACTCCCGCCGTTCCCTCCGCCCGGCACGTGTCCCTCGGCGTCACATACTTGACCCCAGGCTCCTGACGCCGTCAACAGGAGCAACCATCGCCACATCAAACGGTTCGGCAAATTGTTCTGCTTTGCAAACGCTTCTGCAAATAGCAATGCTTTGCAAACGGTTCGGCAGACTGTTCTGCACACGTGTGTGCTACACGCACCTTGCCTTCAACAGGCCGAACCATCAACCTGGACTGGCTTATCTGCTTCTGGACTGCCTTACTTATCTGTCTTATACCATGTCGTTTGCACTGCAGGAAGAGATGATTGGTTTGATTCACAACCAGTCAACCCTCATCGACATCCGGAAGCAACCTACTTTGTCCACGACCGACGGGGAAGAAGACGAACCACCGACGTTCGAGGAGCCGCAGGAGGAGGACCAGCTAGAGCCCCAGGACGTCGCTTTCGTAGACTACCTGTGGCAGCTAATCATGTCGCTGCTGCTCGTGCTGCATACTACTCTTGCGTGTGGTTATGATCGCGCCGCAAGGACCTGGGCGCGGGTTCCCTCCAGCCCAACAACGGTAGATGTAGAGGAAGTCCTTGTCATGGACGGCGTCATGGCCTGCACACCCTTCGATGATGATGACGACGAATACTTCGACCACTTCGCATCAATGCACGCGAACCCCGAATAATGACCAACGCGGAGCAATCTCAGGTCCATTACCTGAGATCGAGGAGTCGGTCCTGAGACCCGGTTGGATACCGGGTCCTGAGACCCGGTTGGATACCCGGTCCTGAGACCCGGTTGGATACCCGGTCCTGAGACCCGGTTGGATACCCGGTCTGAGACCCGGTCGGAGACTTGGTCGGAGTCCTGATCGAAGACCTAGCCCCGCATTCATACCGCCACCACTGGTGAATTCGAGCGGTTGAATCGTCGGCTGGGCGAGTGCGTGCTATGTGAATAGTTTGTATGGTAAGAAAGTTAGAACGCTACGTCATGAACCATAACTGAGTCTTGCATCAAGGTGCTTTGGGGCTCGGCTGAGTCATCTTGCACGAGCAAGTCCTCGTAATCATCTCGGGTTTCCTTCTGAATGTAGGACTTGGTTATCAGCAAAGTCACGGCTCCTATCGCAAATACGCCAGCGGCTGCAA
>NW_011646047.1:25084-26094 GCF_000223845.1 Gregarina niphandrodes | reverse complement strand
CCCGGTTGGATACCCGGTCCTGAGACCCGGTTGGATACCCGGTCTGAGACCCGGTCGGAGACTTGGTCGGAGTCCTGATCGAAGACCTAGCCCCGCATTCATACCGCCACCACTGGTGAATTCGAGCGGTTGAATCGTCGGCTGGGCGAGTGCGTGCTATGTGAATAGTTTGTATGGTAAGAAAGTTAGAACGCTACGTCATGAACCATAACTGAGTCTTGCATCAAGGTGCTTTGGGGCTCGGCTGAGTCATCTTGTACGAGCAAGTCCTCGTAATCATCTCGGGTTTCCTTCTGAATGTAGGACTTGGTTATCAGCAAAGTCACGGCTCCTATCGCAAATACGCCAGCGGCTGCAAGTAACAACAGTAACACTCCATTACCTAAAAGCACATGCGAAATACAACCCAGATTCACCACTCCCTAAATAGCAGATCCTCTCCTGACGACAGGCCCACCGCTGTAATATATCGTCCCGCACACGTACTTGATCCACCCATGTTTCATGATGCACACATTTTCTCAAAATCAAAAATTGGAAGCCACCTTCTGGAATCTTTTCTGGAGAATTACGGGTGCTGCCTCTCCTTCCAATACCGCCTCTTCCCTTGTACATACTAGTCGGTGACTAGTCGGTGACTAGTCGGTGACTAGTCGGTGACTAATCGGTGACTAATCGGCGACTAGTCGGCGAACTCGTCTTCGTCGAAGATTTGCATTTGCTCACGTTGATCTTCATCCGCAAAGTCGTCTGCGTCCGCTGAGAATTGTGCCTGGATCTCGGCTGGTGGAGATCGGAAGTATCGAGCTGTCGCGGCTGCGGCCACCACGGCGCCCACGCCGGCAACAGCAGCGCCTACGGCAACCGGAACCACTGGGACTGAAAAGCAGATATCAACTTGCCTCATTTTTACTTACTCTTTTTCCCCGTCGATGTTGTCGATGTCGTAGTGAACGTCGTCGGACTAAACGTCGGCCTAGGCGTCGGCTTAGTGGTCGGCTTAGGGGTGA
>NW_011646047.1:24427-25064 GCF_000223845.1 Gregarina niphandrodes | reverse complement strand
TGACTAGTCGGTGACTAGTCGGTGACTAATCGGTGACTAATCGGCGACTAGTCGGCGAACTCGTCTTCGTCGAAGATTTGCATTTGCTCACGTTGATCTTCATCCGCAAAGTCGTCTGCGTCCGCTGAGAATTGTGCCTGGATCTCGGCTGGTGGAGATCGGAAGTATCGAGCTGTCGCGGCTGCGGCCACCACGGCGCCCACGCCGGCAACAGCAGCGCCTACGGCAACCGGAACCACTGGGACTGAAAAGCAGATATCAACTTGCCTCATTTTTACTTACTCTTTTTCCCCGTCGATGTTGTCGATGTCGTAGTGAACGTCGTCGGACTAAACGTCGGCCTAGGCGTCGGCTTAGTGGTCGGCTTAGGGGTGACGTCATCTGCCCCGGTACTGTCCTCCTCCCCCCGGCTAGTAGTCACACTAGTCGCCGAAGTGCTCTTGGTACTGCTTGACGAAGACGTAGGCTTAGTACTACTAGTCTTAGAGCTGCTGTCGCCAGTACTCGACGTTGAAGTCGGCTTGGTGCTGGAAGTGCTCTTGGTAGAACTCGTCGAGCTGCTCTTCGTTGAACTGGTTGTAGACGTAGGCTTGGTAGTGCTAGTCTTCGAAGTACTCTTTGTAGAACTGGTTGAAGT
>NW_011646047.1:23822-24153 GCF_000223845.1 Gregarina niphandrodes | reverse complement strand
TTCGAAGTACTCTTAGTAGAACTGGTTGAAGTGGGCTTCGTGCTAGAAGTGCTCTTGGTAGAACTCGTCGAGCTGCTCTTCGTTGAACTGGTTGTAGACGTAGGCTTGGTAGTGCTAGTCTTCGAAGTACTCTTAGTAGAACTGGTTGAAGTGGGCTTCGTGCTAGAAGTGCTCTTGGTAGAACTCGTGGAGCTGCTCTTCGTTGAACTGGTTGTAGACGTAGGCTTGGTGGTGCTAGTCTTCGAAGTACTCTCAGTAGAACTGGTTGAAGTGGGCTTCGTGCTAGAAGTGCTCTTGGTAGAACTTGTGGAGCTGCTCTTCGTTGAACTGG
>NW_011646047.1:22507-23727 GCF_000223845.1 Gregarina niphandrodes | reverse complement strand
CGTTGAACTGGTTGTAGACGTAGGCTTGGTGGTGCTAGTCTTCGAAGTACTCTTAGTAGAACTGGTTGAAGTGGGCTTCGTGCTAGAAGTGCTCTTGGTAGAACTCGTCGAGCTGCTCTTCGTTGAACTGGTCGTAGACGTAGGTTTGGTAGTGCTAGTCTTGGTGGTACTCGTGGTGGGTTCTGGGGTGGTAGTTTCGTCAGGCGGCAAGAAGTCACATTGGCCTATTCGATTTGCACAGTCCTTGGGTCCTGCCCAGTTGAGGGCAGAGTGCCAGATGCATCGGACGACGTTGTTGCAAGTAACACAGTCGTAGAGTGGTGGAATACCAGCTCCTGGAGACATACAGACACGCGAGGTTTCACTATTGCAAACATCAAAGTCGATAGTGGATCGATCCTGATCATACATCCAAATTTTAGTCGCCGTGGCACCCTCATACTCCTCATAGTTCTTAAGGACACAAGTATTATTCGCACGATCAATTTGCCAACCCACACAGGTAGATTCATCCTGGCATGCAATATGACACTCCGCCGGACTGCCTACAACCTGTACATTGTACCCCTCAGGTGCATCTGCCGCGTTGTAACCGAAAATCAAGTTGTCGAAACAACCGGCTAACAAGCAATCCTGCTCACAACCACGAGACCATTCCGCACCACTCGTCACGCCTGACCTACACAAGTCGAAACATGTCGCAGACGAAATCGAGTTCTCATCCAACGAACAAGTTGTGTCGCACGGAGTAGTAGTCCACCCTACAAAACAAATCTGACCCTAGTCTCACTCCGTTCCGTGGTCTTAAACCCTCAGCCTACCTATTGACCAAAGAAGAACCGCACGCTTCATGGTGGGCTATCTTGCATGTGCTATTGGGGGTAGCTACGGGGTGCAAGCAATCCAATTTTGGGCAGTATACAATGCAATCAAGGCCGTACCCATTATCTTTAACACCGTACCCATTACCTTTAAGGCTGTTCTCATTACCTTCAGCGCATTTACTCATCGGAACATTAGCGATCGGACCTTAAGTGATTGGACCTACACTTCACCGGCTCTCAGTGGTCGGACATCCTACTGGCTAAACCTTTACTCATCCGGCCGCAGGGACCGGATCTCTTGGTAGGCTCTCACTGGTCGTGCTGGCGAAGGACCCTAATACGTGGCATTAGATTATGGCCGTATATAGCGGTCGGTCTTAGACCGTGGTCGTATAC
>NW_011646047.1:19535-22487 GCF_000223845.1 Gregarina niphandrodes | reverse complement strand
TCACTCCGTTCCGTGGTCTTAAACCCTCAGCCTACCTATTGACCAAAGAAGAACCGCACGCTTCATGGTGGGCTATCTTGCATGTGCTATTGGGGGTAGCTACGGGGTGCAAGCAATCCAGTTTTGGGCAGTATACAATGCAATCAAGGCCGTACCCATTATCTTTAACACCGTACCCATTACCTTTAAGGCTGTTCTCATTACCTTTAGCGCATTTACTTATCGGAACATTAGCTATCGGACCTTAAGTGATTGGACCTACACTTCACCGGCTCTCAGTGGTCGGACATCCTACTGGCTAAACCTTTACTCATCCGGCCGCAGGGACCGGATCCCTTGGTAGGGTCGTGCTGGCGAAGGACCCTAATACGTGGCATTAGATTATGGCCGTATATAGCGGTCGGTCTTAGACCGTGGTCGTACACGATGACCATAGATCGTGCGTGGTGTGTAAAGTTGTCTACTGGCCGCTTTCTATTCATCGCCGGCAAACTGCCCCTCGTCGAGCATTTGATGTTGCTCTCGCGTCCGCTGTTCGCCCTCGGCCGCCGCGTCGCCGCTGAATTGCGCGTCCAGCTCGGAAGGCGACTGCAACGCCCGCGTCCCGACCAGCGCGGCCACCGCCAGCGCCGCAGCGCCGCCAGCTGCGGCCGCCACGATGGTCCCCTTCTTCTTCGACGGCGCTGTCGTCGTGGTGCCCGGTGCTGGTGTCGGAGTAGGCGTGGGAGTCGGAGTTGGCGTGGGAGTCGGAGTCGGAGCTGGCGTCGGAGTCGGAGTTGGAGCCTTGGTGCTTTCCGTGGTCGCGGTGGTGATGTCGGTGGTCGTGGTGGTGGTCGGCTCAGTAGTGGTGGTTGTAGTCGGTTCGGTCGTGGTGGTCGTAGTGGCCTCAGTAGTCGTGGTGGTCGGCTCAGTGGTGGTCGTAGTCGGCTCAGTAGTGGTGGTGGTTGGCTCAGTAGTGGTGGAGGTAGTCGGCTCGGTGGTGGTGGTGGTGGTGGTAGTCGGTTCAGTAGTGGTGGTGGTAGTCGGCTCAGTAGTGGTGGTGGTAGTCGGCTCAGTGGTGGTGGTGGTAGTCGGCTCAGTAGTGGTGGTCGTCGGAGTGGTGGTGGTAGTCGGAGTGGTGGTGGTAGTCGACTCAGTGGTGGTGGTAGCGGAGTGGTGGTGGTAGTCGACTCAGTGGTGGAGTCTCCTTCGGTGGTGGTGGTGGAGGAGGGTGGTGCAAATTCGCAGGCATCAAGTCGGCGTTTGCAATCCTTGGGTCCGGCGATGTTGAGGTCCGAGTGCCAGACGCAGCGGTAGCTATTGTCACATTGCACACATTCATAGAGAGGTTTTCCATGCCTTCGAATATATCACAGCAAGCCCGTGCGCTCTCACTGTTACAAAAGTTGGTGTCAATGTCGACACGGTCTTGTCCTTGCCAGAGTTCTTGCGTCTCAGCCTTGGCAATCTGTTCTTGGGTTTTGAGAACACACTTGCCGGTGCCGGTGGAGTCCCATTGCCAGGCGTAACATTCGATATGGTCATTGCATGCTATGTGGCATTCCGCTGGTGAGATCGTAATCTGACTCACATACCCTTCATTGCTGTCACTTGCATTAAACCCGAATATCAGGTTGTCGAAACATACGTTACTGGTGTAACAGTCCTGAGTGCACCCCTCGGCCAACGCCTTACCTGATTGGCATTGGTCCAAACACTCCTTCGACTTAATCACACTCTCGTCTATCGAGCACACGTAACTGCAATCCTCCGCAGCAACCAAACAGGCTACTACTGGCAACAACCGAATCATCACTCGTGGTGGCATAACCCCACACTTATATCGTGCACATGTATAACGTGCAAGAGTAACCGCTTCTCTCAGAACCACTGGCTGCTCTCGCCGTTACCGCAGGGGGTTGGCCTGACGCTGAATTCATCGACGCCGAAAACGAGAAGAGGCCCAAGGAAGAAGAAGACCAAGAATGACGACGTCAGCACTGAACAGTTGGCCACGCCTTCGGGGGTCGGCGTCTTTTGTAGTTGCAGTACCGCGTGCGAGCGTTCTCACTGAGGTACGTCGGCCTTATATCCCCAGTGGAAGGCTGCGTAACTGAAGGTGGAGCGCACAACCAGCCACCAAGGGAAAGGAACGGAACGCCGGCGAGGTCGGTCTGGAGTTAAGTAATGGAAGGCTGCAGCCGCCCAAAAAAGAACAACTTGTGCATAAAGAGCAACGTTTGTGTGCTGCATGCCAGAATCGCGAGACTAGGAAGTGCGAATTGACTCGTCGTCGCTCCACCCAGCAAAAAAAGCTCTGTCCTATAAAGCAGGAAGTGACTCGGAAGTACAAATCTTTGATGTA
The DNA here is from genome assembly GCF_000223845.1 of Gregarina niphandrodes. Taxonomy (NCBI): domain Eukaryota; phylum Apicomplexa; class Conoidasida; order Eugregarinorida; family Gregarinidae; genus Gregarina; species Gregarina niphandrodes. Next base: position 20,143 of record NW_011646047.1, on the reverse strand, counting down.
AGCCAAAAAAATTTACTGCGTAAAGCGTAGTCGGTGACGGCGTCACGCCCAGTGAAGTCAAGTCACCGGCGGCTTCCGTCCCGTTCGGCTTCCTTCCCGTTTGGCTTTTTTCCTTCGCGGTGTGACCAGTCAATTTTTTTCCGGGCTCGTTGTGAATTTCGTGCATGAAAGCAAATTGTTCGACCAACTCCAATGGCGCCGGATTAGTGGGAACTTTGGTGGCCATGATTGTGGATGCCCAAGGCAACTTTGCGGACACAAGTGACTGCACGTTTTTGAAGGCAACTGTGCGTATGCAGATTATCCCGAAGAAGTTGGATGTGTGTTCCACGTCCGCCTATACCAAATCCCAAGCCATGAAGAGCAAAGACTTCAAGGTGGTGATATCGGTGCCGAAAGGTATGTCGGAGTTTCGTATACCACATGGAATAAATAGTTTACAACTGTCGGGCAAGTCACGAACAAATCGCCGAAGGTCTGCTGCATCGTTGTATCAATTTGTTCGAGTTTTAGCTCACAAGGTCTTAACCACGTATTCGCACGTACCAAGTGAGAGCTTCGGGGGTAATGACGCTGTGCGTAAACTAAAGGGCGAGATCATGAAGCGA
>NW_011646047.1:15213-18958 GCF_000223845.1 Gregarina niphandrodes | reverse complement strand
TAACGACGCCGATGAAGTCGAGACTGAGAAGTTTCCTCTGCAAACGACGTCTGAGAACTGTTAGGTGGCCGTGCTGTTTCAAGCCCTCGTCGCTGACCAGACAGAGCAGCCAACCGCATGCGTTCCGGCACAACAACGATTGGGTATCAAGACCTTTTTGGACTCATACCGTTTGTCGGGCGATGCAGCTCGTGCGACAATCTTGAATTCAGCTCGTAATGGACATCTCGCTGTCTGCAGGGTGCAAACCTTCGCGGAAAGCAAACTTCACCGCGGGGCCAGCGCAGCCGGGGCCAGCGCAGTCGGTGACCTCGTAACTTAGACCCCCGACTTCCTTCCCGTTCAGAATCCCTTCCCTTGGTATGAAATTTGGGCCTGATCGCCTATGACATCAGCTTCTTATGGGTTGAGGGACTTTTCACAAACGGATGATCCAATCGGCCTGCAGATTCAAATCAACTCATGCGGCGCCATCTGCACGGAGTTGTCGGGCTGCCTGAGATTACGGAGCAAGACTACCTGGAGGGCTGCGAACACCAGGAGGTGAGGTCGCGGGAAGCAGCGAGGTGACTCGGGCCGAAGAGAGACCTATGCGAGTCGGCGGGCGCGGGGATCGCCAGGAACTCCACCGTGGGTAGCGGAGCAAGTCCCTGTAGGCAAGTGAGATGCGTGAAAGCCCCCTCCGGGGCAGGACGCCGAATGCTTCACTAGGAGACTAGACCAGGCTGCAACGGAGTGAGTGGAGTCAAGGTTACTGCCACATATCGAGTTCTCGAGAGGATAACGCGGCCCAAGAGATTGTGAGTATCGGCGAATCGGGCGTGAGTTGTGCCGCCGGCCGCATGCCAGCAAGGAGCCCGAGTGACGACGTTGAGAGTGCCGAAAAATCTCAAAGGCGCAATTGACGACGACGCGGGAAGTGGATGTCCAGGTTGTCGGACCGCAATGCCTGCCGGTGAGGTAACCACGATGATAGTGGGCCAAGTGACGGTGAGGGAGTCAGTAGCTGGTTGTACGCATCGTAATGACCGGGTGTAGAAGCGGAAGAGACAGGGCCGTAGTCGATGACGGGATGCCATGGGAGCTTTGAGCATGGCTGTGCAGTAGAGGCACCCCCGGCACCCGGGCTCGCGAGGAACGCTGAGTGGACAAGGAGTGACGGGGAACGCCGGCACATTAGTCGAGGAACCTTGCGGTAGGCGGACATGTGGTCGATACCATAGCGGAAGCGAGATCGGCAGGTCATGCCTCAAGGTTGCCCAGTTGGCCGTCAGGACCGGTTGAGGAGATGAAATTGGGGTCCGAGCGGCCCCGCCGTTAGCTTTTTAGCCCAAGACAAAACAAGACAAGTTTTTTTCCCGACAAGGACTTGGGTACATGAAAGCAAATTGTTCGACCGAGTCAAGTGGCGCCGGGCTGGTGGCAACTTTGGTGGCCATGATTGTGGATGCTCAAGGCAACTTCTGCGGCACCGCTGGTTGCTCGTTCAAGACTGGCACGGTCTGCATGACAATTTGGTCGAAGATGCCGTGCACCAACAACTCTGTCAAATACGTGAAGTTGAAAGACTTCAAGGTGGTGGTATCGGTGCCGAAGGGCTGCCCGGGCATATCGGTGCCCGAGGGTTGCAAAGACATTCGTGTACCGTATGGAATCAACAGCATACAACTGTCGGGGAAGTCACGAAAAAATCGGGAAAGGTCTGCTGCGTCGTTGTACCAATTTGTTCTCACCCTAGCTCACAAAGTCTTAACCATACACTCAAACACACCACGTGAGATCTTCGGAAGTACTGAAGGTGCCCGGAAGTTAAGGGATGAGATTGTGAGAAGAATAGCAGGAGATTTCTTTCCGAAAATCAGAGAACATGAGAACAGTTTGACTGAGGAAGAACGCACACGTCTGTGGAAATTGACGCAATACTATTACATGCACAACGTCCGTGACATCGAGGAGAGTGAGCTCGAAAGCTATCTCGCAATCCCGCCGAATCCCAAGGAGCAAGGTGTCATGAATTACTCAGAACTTCAAATTCTGGACGAGTCAGAAGGTGTGTCTAACACTGTAGTGCCTGACGCAGAAGCATTCGACGGTGATAACGAGAAGGAGCCTAAGAACGCAAAGAAGCCTAAGAAGGTGACAGAGACGGCTGACTCTGAATCGGTTGGTCTAGAGGGAGAAGAGATGCCGCGAAAACGGAAGAAGCTTAGGAAGAAGAAGAAGCCTGTGTGCCCGGTACTGGGCGATGCAGTCTTGGGTGACGCGATTTTGGGCGATGTGGCGGAGGGGGGGGGCGTCCCAGAGGGGGTCGAGATGTTCGTGAAAACAGCGCCTTTGGTACGTGCAATAGAAGAGAGAGAGGTGTTTGAAGTTGTCCAGACGCCGGAGGAGAAGATGACGGAGGTCCGTTTATCTAGAGAGGAGCTTGACAAAGAGTGGGAAGCCCTGGAAGGATGCCTACGTCACGAGTGGGACTTTGAGGAGATTGTTAGGCCTCATGGGTTTTGTGAAATGTTTACATCAGTAGGTCCAGCGTTGTTCACATTGATGTGTGCCGGGGGCCTGTATGGGGTGTTGTTGGTGATGGAGGGCACGTTCAAGCCCCTGTTGGATGACATTACGTGAGTGGCATGTAATGAGCCATCCCTTTTTTTTTTTCCGGAAAGTATGCGGCTATTCCAAGATGTATGTGCACGGGGTTTGGCAACTTCACGGAGCTAGGGGAGGCGTGTCACGATGACAGGGCGTGGTGGGTTACCTTCTGCAGTGGAATCAATACTGGTCGTCCTGATCATGATTATGCCTACGGTCCTGACCCACCCAGTGACCGGTTAATGATCATGACCATTTTCGTGCATCCTGACGATGGGGGGACATACGGAACGAATTGAGCTGGTTGTGACTCGAGGGCTAATCGGAGTGTCAAGATGAAGAGGGTTTGGCCTCGAGGAAGAAGAACCTCACCCGCAAACCACCGACACTAGACCTCAGTGCTCTTAGCCACTCCTGTGAATATTAAAATCTTGATCCGGAGGTCCGTGGCGGCACATGTCTCTTCTGCTATTTGTGGGCGAGTTCGCGTGCGGCTTTCTTCACTTCGCCCACATTCAATCTGTGTATTATGTTTGAGTTGGTCTAAAATTGTTTGCTTAAAGAAACCAGGTTTTTAGTTGGATTCAATTTGCCGGTTGGCTGGATTCGATTTGCCCCTGGAAGGTAGTTGTGGTTGGTATTGTTTTGGTGTGTTAGCAGCGCCCGATAGGCGTGCACCTATAGGCGTAGTATTGTGTTCGAACGTGTAGGGGTACCGACTTGGCAAGTGGTATGAAATGTATTGTCTTGGTTAAGTCGATCCTTGCGAGTTGCTGCCCAAGTTATGATGGGCCAGCAGGATTGTAGGGCAGGGAATCGCCCATGGCTTCAAGTATGTTCTGGTGGTTCAATAAGAGTCATTCCTCCGCTGAGCGGCGAGAAGGCCCATGACGTGAGAAACAAGATTCTGAAAAAAGCCTTGATCGACCCAGAGATCAGACAGCACCGACAAGCTGATTATAGTGAACCAGCTGATCGATCAAGGACTCACGAACTATCGATCAACTTGATTGCAAGCTGCGCGGTGTACGGAAAGGAGGGAAGCGAATAGAATCGGGATCGATACTAAAACCGATCAGCGTATACAATCTGAGCTTACGTAAAAGGCCTGAGAGAAGACCAAGACTAAGATTCCTTAGACGGAATAACGCAG
>NW_011646047.1:14558-15193 GCF_000223845.1 Gregarina niphandrodes | reverse complement strand
AGAAGACCAAGACTAAGATTCCTTAGACGGAATAACGCAGCGAAGAAGAAGAATCCGACGCAATCTTACAAGCGAAGGACAAATCAAGCAACCGTAGACGCAGCTTTCAGAAGCCGACCGGAACGACCAAGAACTCGTCTCAACGTACCAAATAGGAATTCGGCAGGCATCCGATTCAGGTGGATGCTTCGCCATCGACGATCGCAAGTTTGGCGATCGCAGGTTCGGGGATTTATGAAGAGATGTCAACAAGTGATATCGAAGAAAACGCAGCCCCCTTTTCTTCGAGGCCCTCGGTTGATTCCTGGCCGGCATTGCAGTCCAGGACCAAGTTGTCAAAGCAACCGTGATCCAAGGCTGAGCCAACGAACCAGTTGCGCGGAGTTAAACATCCTCTGAGGAGCAGCCCTTGGCCCCGCGATACTGCTTGCCCCCTCCCCCCCACTTCGTGGTCGTATGCTAACGTCGATACGCTAGGGTGATACGGCAGTACAATACAATAGCACAATACGATACGGTTGGACAATACGATACGGTTGGACAATACGATACGGTTGGACAATACGATACGGTTGGACAATACGATACGGTTGGACAATACGATACGGTTGGACAATACGATACGGTTGGACAAT
>NW_011646047.1:10383-14536 GCF_000223845.1 Gregarina niphandrodes | reverse complement strand
ACGATACGTTGGACAATACGATACGTTGGACAATACGATACGTTGGACAATACGATACGGTTGGACAATACGATACGGTTGGACAATACGATACGGTTGGACAATACGATACGGTTGGACAATACGATACGGTTGGACAATACGATACGGTTGGACAATACGATACGGTTGGACAATACGATTCGGTAATGAGCAAGAACTCCCTCACTGTTCTGGGTTACTCACCTCCTCATCTGCCTCCTGCTCCTCCTCCGTCTCGTGCTCGTGGAAGTCTCCGTCCAACTCCTCCGGCTCGTCCCGTCTTTGTCGAACAGCCAAGAAACCAAAGATTGCCATGGCGGCTACAGTTGCGGTCGCCGAAGCGATGATGACCTTCGTACGTTTCGGACGCGCCGTGGTAGTGGTGCTTGTCGTGCCACTTGCCGTAGGTCTCGTCGTAGGTCTCGTTGTGGGACCCGCCGTAGGTCTCGTTGTGGGACTCGCCGTAGGTCTCGTTGTGGGACTCGCCGTAGGTCTCGTTGTGGGACTCGCCGTAGGTCTCGTTGTGGGACTCGCCGTGGGTCTCGTTGTGGAACTCGCCCAACTTGAAGTTGGTGTCGACTGGGTTGTGGTAGTGGTGGGGGTAGTCGACTTGGTTGTGGTAGTGGTGGGTTTCAGCGTGGGCGGCGTTGGGGGTAGGGTCCATTTTGTCTTTGTAGTCGACTTGGTTGTCGTTGTCGTGGGGGTGGTTGTGGTGGTCCTCTTCGTAGTAGTGGTAGTGGTCGTTGTCGTGGTGGTTAGAAGGCTGCATGTATCCAGAGGTTCGTTGCAGTCCCTAAGTCCCGTGAGGTTTGCTCTGGTGTACCACATACACTTGTAGTCGTTGTTACACACTATGCTCTGGTTCTGATAGGCGTTGCTATCACAGAACTCGGTATCCACATCCACTGGGTTGCCGTTCTCGTCTTGGACTGTCTGGCTAGCCGCCCGGAAGACTTGATCTTCGGTCTTGAAAACACACTTGTGGCTGCCGGACATGTCCCACTGCCAGGCAAAACAGCCTCTATCCCCGATACAACTAATGTGGCACTGTGCCGCCGTGTCCGTGATTTGGCTTTTGTAGCTCTGCTGGTCCGCACTCGCGTCATACCCGATACTAATGGCATGGAAACAAGCGTCCACGTTGTAGCAGTCCTCGCTGCAGGGGGCAGTCAACGAGGACCCATTCGTACATAGCTGGAGACACTGACTTGAAGGAACCGCATTTTCATTGAGGGAGCACACATAACTGCAGTCCTTCGCAACCACTAACCACCAATAACTAACCAACAACCCAGCGCTCGATCGCATCTCAATCCCACAGCCAAGACATGCACACGCACACCGCTCGCAACGTCAACGGCAACTCACTCCCTAGCGATATGGTTCACCAGCGATACGCCACGGGGGCCGCCTTCCCGGTGACAACTTACATGCTTCCCACAAGACTCATCACGCCTCCCTATCACGGCTCCCTGTCGCGCATACAAATTGAACAGGTATCTGGACCTCGTAACTTGCACAGCACTCTAAGTTCTTTACTCTAAGTTCTTTGCTCCATCCTCTCCCCCTCTCGTGTTAGTGCAAGCACCGTGCGTAGTTAGTATGGCGCACTCGACGGGCCTGTGGTTGCGACCTCGGCCGGCGATAGGGCGGAAAAATAAATTGCCCGTCGGGGATCAGAAATACCTCCGTGGTGGATTTAATGCTTATCGGTTGTTCCGACTTGAGAAGAAATAGAGAAGTCAACACCAAGTCAACTTGAGAACTAGCCAAGATGCATATCAACAACATCTCGCAGAAGGCTGCGTCCTTCATACTCCACAAGCGTTCCATCCGGGCAACTACAAGAACATGGAACGGGTGTGGGTGGCCGAGCAGAAGGCTGCGGAGGCAGCTGAGAAGGAGAAAGAATTAGAGTCGAAACGAATCCAGGAAAAACGACTGTTGGAACTTCGAAAAGAACATGCAGCCAACGAGACCAGCAATGTCCTGCAATGGGTCACCGCCAACGAGGAACATGCACGTATATTCTCGCAGAACACAGGTACTACAGGGACCGGAAATGAAAAACAAAAAGAAGAAAGACCCTACGTTCTGAATGAGGTGTCCAAATACGGAAACGTCGACGACGCCGACCTTCAACGAAAACTCCGCGAAGACCCCCTCATGCTCGTCATGAAAGCACAAGTCATGAAAGAGAGGAAAGTCAAGTCGCGCACACAACTGCACACACTCACAAAGGCACGCTGGGAAAGGCCTGACGTCGCCCCCGAAGATCTCATACCACCCACCAAACCGGACCCGAAACTGCTGTACGACCAACACGGACCCCTCGACCAAAAAAGACCCCACGACCTAGACAGACCCCACGACCAAGAACGACCCCTCGACCAAGAGCGACGCCACGACCAAGAGACAGGGCGGTTCATACGAGGCTGGCGGGATGAAGAGCACGCGCCTCAAGAACCCAGAACCCGCGGCGATAGCAATTACTACGTGCCGGGTGACCGTGCCGGCGGCCACCTGCATCAAAATCGGGATCGGGATCGTGGCAGATACGAAAGATTCGAGCAGGACTTTAGGCCAGAGCACGGTTATGGTGCAAGAAGGGAGGCGGAATGTCGTGAGCGCTGGGGAAATGAACGAGATGGCAACCGGGGAACAGAACGGGGTGACAGTCCTGATCGTTATAATCGCAGATTTGTACATCAAGTGCGGGGGAATCGTAACAGGCGGTCTTCATACGAGAGACGCGGGCCGTACAGTCGGCCAAAGGACGAAAGCGGCTCATGCCTTGTTGGCGCTGGCTGTTGTAATCCAAGTGGCTTGGTGCACGGCGGGGGTTCAGATGATGAGAGGTCGCTTGGCCCGCCACCAGCGATGGCAGAGAGCATTCGGCGACGACAACAGGCCCGTAGTGAAATGTTCAAGACCGAGGATGAGCCAGCCTCACCCATGCCGGAACACGAGAAAGCGGCGACTGAAGGTGGCGTACCTAGCAGGAGGGGCGCACCCATCACGAGGGGCGAGATGGAGACACTGGCCGCCGCCGTGAGTCTCGAGCGGAGAGACCGCGTGGAGAGGATGCAAGCTGCTCAACGGAGTGAGGCCGAACGCGAGAGAGCCCGGAAGAGAGAAGGACCTGACTTTATCGTGAAGGTTCAGTCGGACGTATTGCGGAACTACGACCGAAGCAGCGCCCTCCGGAAAGTGCGGGCAGACGATCTCTTATTTGACGACCGAGGCTTCTATTAGGCACCCACGACGTCTATCGCCCAAGGTCTTAGCACACTCATGTACCCGGGCTGGGCCCCGTATGGTTGGTTGGTCAGACGTAGCGAGCGCGGAAGTACCAGGCAATGAGTACACTGGTGGCGGCGAGGAGTACGATGGCAGAGACGGAGAGGAGGAAGGAGGTTTTGGAGTTTTCGAGGTCGGAGCGCAGGTTCATTCCGAAGATGCCGCTGATACCGTTGCCTGCGGCGATGCCTACGCCTAGGATGCCACTGATGATATCGAAGATGTGGAACTTGGAGCGCATGAGCGAAAGTTTCAAGTTGATGTGTCGCTCTGCGTTAGCGAGTACGCGCTGCACCTTGGAGGCTCGTTGTGTCATTTGATCGAGTTCCTGATCGAAGTATTCAAACATGATTTCGAGATTGGGGTTGTAGTCATCTTCATCACGCTCGGTGGCCTCATCCGGTAAAAGGGAGTAATAAAGACGAGTGAGTTCCATGCCACGCATATCTTCACTGCTATTCAGCAGTTGCTCCAACACCTTTCCCGTGTTCGCCAGCCGGTCCATAAAGCCATCTACCGGCTCCTTCAACTCATGCAGATCGTGCAGTGTTCGCGGCTTCGGATGATGCTCGAGACAAGCCACATTGAAGGCCTCCACTGTACGATCCATCTCCTCCAACTCCGCAGCCATCATTCCAACCGCCGTGCTCAACAATATCTCCAACACGCCGCACTCCAACGGAAACTGTACAAACGTGGGCACCGAGTCAGCCCGGGTCGGGGGCACCACCGCCGCTCCACCCGTTGCTACAAACAACATTGACCGGCAAATCACTGGGAAGTCGCCCCCCGAGGCCGGGGCGGGGACGGCGGCATCCGCCGCGAACTGGGA
>NW_011646047.1:4409-10028 GCF_000223845.1 Gregarina niphandrodes | reverse complement strand
CGGCATCCGCCGCGAACTGGGAAGCCCCCGAAAGGTCTTCGTCCGGACGCCCGTCCGGATGCCCTTCCGGACCGGCTGCCGTCAAGGATTCCCTGTGGGAAGCGGAGTCCGGCTCATGCACTGAAATGCGCTCCAGCACCTGCTCTTGACCACCAGCACGGTCGTGACCAGTATGGTGGTGGTCCCGAGGATTGTGGAAGTCGTCTGGGCTTAGCAGCTCGGGAGTTGACGCTATACCCGGCGTCGACGGTGCCAGATGGCTACAACGTCTGCTCGCAGCGCCGAGTCGCGAGCTGGAACGTCGAGCGACTCCTCTGAAGGACTCAAACGTATCCTGGAAGTAGTTGCGCGTTTCGTCAATTTGGGCGCCAAAGGCTCTAGTTAAGTCCTTTAGTTTCACCAATAACGCGTCAGTATCGAATTCAGTCGTGATTTGAAATACGCAGCGGTCATGAAAGACCAGAGCCGTGATTGGCGGAATACAAAATACAATGCAGTGCTGTCGAATCTCGATGGAGGGAGTTTTGATTCCTTCGCTAACGCCTTGGCCAAACACTTGCTTTATATCCCTGTATGTAAGCTGTCCAACAAAATCGTTAAAACCATTTCGCAAGTAACAGTGGTATCTAACTGCCTTTATAATATCCGACGGCGTCACTTCGACATACTGATGGTCTCCAAATGCAACTTCCATCAACACATAGCGCTCCAGCTTGCCGTACCGCCATGAAGGCAAGGCATTCTCTGCGGTCTGCGCACTAAATTTTTCCTCAGGTCTACAAACTGAAACTTACGAACTATTCTCAAAAAACTCGCCTCCATTCCACTCATAAGCGCAGTTCGGCTGTTTGCTCTTTTGGGTGAGATCTCTCGCGAGATCTTTCGCGAGATCTCCGGCGTCTTCAGCATTCTTCTGCATCCCGAACTGGCGAAGAAAACCCTTTGCTGCGCTTTCGCGCACGCGTGTGCATCCGATTTTTTTTTTTGGCGCAAGCGTGATAATGGCGGATGAGACAGATATCCTGGCGATAGGATCACCGCCAGCCACCTCTCCATCATCCCAAACCATTACGTTGTGGGCAGAGAATATCCATTACAAGGTGGTGGATAAGACCATCATCGACAATGTCACCGTTCGGTGTCGATCAGGCGATTTGACGGTGATGCTGGGGCCTAGTGGTTCGGGTAAGACGACCCTGCTGAATGTGTTGGCGGGTCGTTTGAGGACTTTTGATGAAGGTTCAGCGGGTATAAATAACAAGGTGATTACTGATAGTATATCGAAATACCTAATTAACTATGTTATGGCAACCGATAGGCTTAACGAGTTTTTGACTGTGTACGAGACTTTACTTCAAACGGCCCAGCTGAAGCTGCCGCACAAGTCTTATGAAGAGTGTCAAGTAGTGGTGGAGAAATTATTGGTTGAGTTACGTTTGGTCGAGTGTCGAGATACATTAATTGGGGGCGTCTGGCGTAAGGGTATTAGCAAGGGACAGATGAAGCGTGTATGTATCGCCCAAGAACTAATTGGTGACCCGCTTGCCTTGATATTGGACGAGCCTACTACAGGTTTGGACAGTTCATTAAGTTATGAGCTCATCCAAATTTTGAGCAATGTCGCTAAAGAAAGGGACATCATTGTGTTATGTACCTTGCATCAGCCGAATCAGAGGATGTTCGATGTCTTTGATCAGTTGATTATAATGGCTGAAGGTCGGGTTCTATACCAGGGTCCGGCAAAGGCAGCCTTTGGATATTTTGTGAGTCAAGGTGCAATAACTGATCCAGATGCGCAGTTTGACAGTGTTCCAGACATACTGCTGGAGGTGGCCTGCAACATTCAGCGAGACGATGGTGGTAATAATGACGAAGAAGGTATGCGTCATGGGTGTCATGCGTCCTGTCGTTCGCTCAAGTGGCAAGTGAAGACATGGACGAGAAGATATCACCACGCTGGTGCGACGCAGAATGAGAGATATGAAGAGTTGCCGGGAATGGACAAGATCCAGACTATTACAGATGCGCAGTCTTGGACAGCTCAGTACAGAATCGTTTTCATGAAATATTTGAAGACGAACTGCAGGAACCCACTAACAATTATGATCATTCTTTTAACCAACATTGTACAGGCCATTCTACTCGGATGCTTATTCTTCCAGATGGAAAGTGATGTCAAGACGGTAACAACTCGCCCATTCAATGAATGGTCAATTTTCCAAACCCCCATGCTCTATTACCTTGATAATGGCCTTACAAATGATACTGCCCACAAAGTCGACCCACTCCGGGATATGATGGTCGGTGGCATTGATGGTCAGGGCACGAGCATGGTCTTTGATATTATGGCCAATCCGGATATGGTGCAATGGCTCTTTGATTTTATCAAGTGTTTCCGAAGCAACATCCCTTACGATACGTCCGGCTACCCCCGGTGGAACTTCGTCGACCCGGATGACTCTACCACCACCAGTACCCCCATAATCAGCACCACCAGCAGCAGCAGCAGCAGCAGCAAGGTGGGATTTCTGGACATAGGACTGGACCAGTGCTGGAACTGGGAGAATGCTTATGAGGACACAACGTTCGGTGGGTGGTCACTGGAGCAGGGGGTTACAGCGGGAACTGCCATTTTGCAAATCATTGACTCGGTTATGGCTAATGACGCGGCGAAGGACTGGCCGGACTTCCAAGCGGACCGGGAGAACCTCCTTCCTTTCTGGTACTCCGTCCAGACAAAAATGGCACCATATGGCAACACTGGTCTCTGCTGCGCCGGAGACCCCTTCGGCTTCGCTGCCATGGGGGGGGTGGTGTGCTCGAACGTTCTGGGCGACTACCCGCAGCCCACTTTCCCAGGACATATGTACTGGCCGGAGAACGCGGGTCAGAAGGTAATCCAGTTCTTGCAACAGAAACCCGTGCTTGACACAGTTGCTATGGTGGTTAGTCGTGTTCACTCCGACGTGGAAGCCCTGGCTGCCAAACGTAGGCTGCAACAAGACAATTACGGAGGGAAGTTTGGCGGAGACAAGTACCACGAGTTTGGCGGAGAGAGGTACCACGAGTTTGGCGGAGACAAGTACCACGAGTTTGGCGGAGACAAGTACCACGAGTTTGGCGGAGACAAGTACCACGAGTTTGGCGAAGCGAGTTTGCGTGAGACAGGCAGCCGAATTGGTGACGCGATGAAGGCGGTGGCGCGGTCTGCTCCCAAACGAGCATTGGGGAGTGGTTTGGGTGGAATGGTTACGGACTTAGTGGACTTGATCATCGGCAATCCCGGCTCCCCATTATACCAAGTAATGGTTGCGTTTGCGGGTATTATCGATAGGTTATCGGCTAAGAATTGTGGAACGGTTTATTGTGAGTACTTGAGAGAGTTATGGTCTACAGGTGAGAAGACATTAAACGATTTGAGTTCGACCATTTTGACGGTGTTGAATTTGTGTGGTACGATCTTCTTCTTGTGTGCGAACCTTGGATTTAGTTCCTACGATGTCTTGCTGCAATTCCCCAAGGATCGTGCGATCTTCAACCGAGAGCGCGCGAACGGTATGTATCGTACGAGTTCGTTCCTGATGGGAAAGATGGCTGCAGAGATGCCCTTCCACATACTGCCCGGCATCACATGGTCGGTTATCTACTTTTTTATGGTTGGTCTTGACTCCTCAGGCTGGCGAGTACCTCAGTATATCGGAGTTGCCGCACTCATCTCTTTTACTGCCTACTCCATGGGCTACTGTGTCAGCTCGGTCGTTCTGCGACTCGAAACCAGTATCGTCTTCTCGCCACTCGTACTCGTCGTTATGCTTGTTCTAGCAGGATTCTTCATGCGAGACTCAGAGTTCCCAGCATGGGTCAACTGGGCCAAGTACCTTAGCATATATCGCTGGGCATACTTCGCTGTCACGCTCATCAACTTCCCTCCACACGGCACCTTCGGAGCCATACCCAACTCTCTAGCACTCATCCTCGCAGGCGTCACCGACACCGTCCTCTACCACTCCTGTCTCTACATGCTCTGCATCTCGCTCGTCTGCCGCATCGCCTGCTACTTCGGCCTCAAGTACCTACATACCACGCAGGGAATAGAAGCCTAACTCAAAAGCATGCGCAAACAAATGCGTACAGCCTGTAATACATTTTTTGAAGCATATCACTGGGCGGAATGGGGTCCGTCGGGCAGTTCGTGGGAGTCGATTATCTGGCTCGTCGGAACAGGGGAGATGACGTGGGGGTCAACACACGCAGGTTAATGGAATCCCGCACCGCTCGCTCGGAGCGCAATCCTGGCCCATATCCGACCCATGCATGCATGTGGTCACTGCACGCCCGTCCAACCGCAACGCAAATGAGCGACCCGTGTTCGAATATGAATTGACAAAAAATCCACCAGACCAAATTGTCAAGAGTAATGTTCCGTCTTCCACATGATTGTGTTATCTACCACGGATTGATGCAAGTAGCGCTGCGGGAAGAATTACGGAACAACTGGTGGACGAAAAGCCACACACCTTTAGGACTGCGCACAACTGAAGCATGACTGATGGAATGCTTTTTATTCTCTGCTTGGACACTATTATTGGATATGGTCGAGCGCGCAACTTTGGGGCAATTTAACCTTCACGGCTGCTTGTGGTAAGTCCAGTTTATTTGGGGCAAGCTTGGGCCGCTGGGGATAAATTTTGCCACAAAATTTATGGCGTCAGCAGTGGCGAACTGGGCGGATTTGGAGAATGACGACAATGAGCTGGACGAGGTAGTAACTCGGGACGCTGCGGGTAACCGGGTGGTGAGCGCGTATTATCGAGAAAGCGATGGTCGGCAAATGAAGTGTGAGAGAACCTATGCAGTGGAGGAGGTAATAAGTTATGTGCCGCAGAAGGTGGAAGAGAGACAGGCGAGTTGGAAGAAGTTTGGTTTGGAGGCGCTTAACTTTAATTTAGCGTCTGATAAGAAGTACCAGACCATTTCTTTTGAACAAGAGGAGAAGTTGGACCCGCCTAAAAGGCGTGGTCTCCTGGTGGAGAACGACGCCACTCAGGGTATCGCCGATGTCAAGCCTATCGAACCGCCGAAGAAACTTATGCTGGAGGTTCAAAAGATGCTCGACGCCGTCTCCAGTGCCAGTCCGCATGAGGCACTTGCCGCCATTCAGGCTTCTGAACGCAAGAAGGATGAACGTCTTACGGAACGTTTACCCGGCGATACAGCGCCTCATCGAAACCATACAGAACAAGACGACCGAACTGTCCGAGTCACCAACTTACCAGACTACGTCGACGAAGTACAAATCTACCAACTCTTCAACCGAGTCGGCGATGTCTCTCGCCACTTCCTTGTCCGCAACAAAGAAACCAACCAGTCACGAGGCTTCGCCTTCATCTCATATAAAACAAAAGAGGACGCCAAATGCGCCATCGATAAACTCCATGGTAAAGGGTTCTGCGGTGCCGTGCTCAACGTCGAATGGGCACGACGCAAAATTGAAACCTAACGCAACCTTTTTAACCAACAAACATGAGTCTCATATATATACCAAACATCGTTAGGGGGGGGCGTGATGAGCGCATTAGGGGGGGTGTGATGAGCGCATTAGGGGGGGCGTGATGAGCG
>NW_011646047.1:0-4157 GCF_000223845.1 Gregarina niphandrodes | reverse complement strand
AGCGCATCCCCCCCCCCCACCGTACTATGAGCCAACATATCTCTCGCCACCGCTGAACCTTCCCCTCGCTGGACCTTGCCGTCGGTTCCTTACTCACGCCTCACCGTGCCGCCGCATCTGACACACCACGCGGGCCAAGAAGAGAATGTTTCGGCACAGCACCTGCAAAAAAGTCACGACCACTAACAGCATCAGTACCGAGTATGTGGGCGCACGCGTAAGTCCACAAACTTCTGCTAGCAACGGCGTCCCGAAGACGACGTCAGCCGACAAGCAGCTCCCCACCAACTCGTCCAATAAAGGAAGCCGCAACGCGGCACCCACGCCGAAACGGTAACGACTCGCGCCTAGCAGACACACTAACCAGCCCACAGGCACCGGTAACACCGCCACCACCGGCACCGTAAGCAGCGCCAACAGACCCAACGAGGGCTGCAGACCCTACATCGAACAAGCATTAAACAGATCCACTGGACACACGTGCGTGACCTCTTGTGTCTGTGTCTTATCGTGCGCTGCCTGTGGTCACGGTTGTCATGCCCTGGTGCTGTGTTGCTCACGTATAGCGTGCCCAGGAGAGCGGTGATGACCAAGTTGCAACCGCGGGCGACCATGTCTAACCAGCAGAGTAGAGCCAGTGTCCAGCGGTGGGTTTTGTTCGCTCGTCGGGTACAGTATGTGAAGAGTAAAAGTGCTACGAAGCCTACGCCGAACACAGTCAGGCCAGCGGCCGTGCTGAAGCTGAGATGTTGGAGAACAAAACCCAAGAGCGACTCCGGGGTCTCGGGACAGACTAGATCAGGACTTCTTTGCTGGACTGCGAGATGCAGCACCGTCGTCAATCCCGCGACGTAAACCATCGTGGTCACGTAGCCACCCACGAGATTCTCGCCGACTCCGAGCGGCTTGAGATCGGACGGTGCTGCGTCCACGACCCAGAGCTTTAACGCAGCCGGCACACGACCCAGTGCGGCCTGTGGCTTCCAGACCGGCTCATTGTAAAACCCGCGGTCCAATGGACTCAGCTGCCACCAAAGCCGAGCCTTTGCCCGTCCGTCTTGTGAACGCGAAGCCAAGTCAGTCTCTGAGCCCAAACTACCCGAGGCCAAGCTATCCACCGGGTGGCGCAGCCGTACACTTGAGTCGTCCTGCGGGTAGCCGTGATAGGTCCGGTCTTCATGAACAGCTCGGTCGTCCTCATGAACAGTTCGGTCGTCCTCATGATCTTGAGCCCGGTCGTGGTCTTGAACCCGGTCGTGGTGCTGACCCCGGTCGTCATGCTGACCCCGGTCGTCATGCTGACCCCGGTCGTCGTGCTGACCCCGGTCGTCTGGGTGGGTTCGGTCGCCACCTAGGATTGAGTCCTGGTCTGAGGTGTGGGCCGCGGGGAGGTGGTCGAGGAAGGGTTCGGAGTAGGCGGAGGAGATGAGGGCCACGACGAGAAAGATGACGCCGGGTAGAGTGGAGGCGGCCGTGACGACTCTGCGGTTTTCGGTGATCCAGTGTTGGGAGCTGAGGTGGTGGAAGTGGAGGACCATTTCGTTGTTAGCTCGCAGGAGGGCGCCAAAGAGACGGATGAGGTCATCTTTGCGTTGCTCCAGTTCCGCCTGGATTGCTGGCGGGGTCTGCTCCATGTTCCAATAGTGGTCGACGTTTGAGTGGTCGACGTCCCAGTGGTGAGCGGTATTGTTGATGAAGGGTTGGATGGTAATAGCGTCGATGAGTTTTTCGGCGAAGTAGGTGTGTGGTAGATGGAGCGCGAAGCCGTTGAGTTCGCGGGCAACTTGGGTTCGCAGCGGCGCCAGCCAAGCCTGGTCACCGGCACTTTTGAGGACGAAGTCGACATTGGCGTTCCTCGGACCCGTCTTCGTCGTGTGGATCTGCAGACCCCCCGCCCCACTGCTTCCTCGCCGACGTCGTGACGTCTCCTCGGCGAACGAGTGGACCCAAGGGAATGAACTGTAGCGTTGTACGTGTTCGTTGAAGGGCAATACACACAACGCCTGCCGCACGATGCCATTACGCGTTACTTCCGAATAAAGCTCGGTATCCTCGTCGTACAAGTACCAGTCTAGAAAACGTTTCGCTCCCTGACTGAAGTAATAGTCCGGAGTAAATTGGAAGTACACTGTCTTCGCCAACCAATCCACGCCTGCCAACTGGAACGCCACATCGACCATTTCTGGAACCAGCCCCAGCTCACCCATAGCCCTCTCAGCTATGGTCCGCTCAGCCGAGGTTTGTTTACCATCACCTGTAGCCAAAGGGTTACGTCTGTACACCGTACTCACAATGATTGAATCGCGGCTGTCACCGCCCGGTGGTGAGACCACTATCAGAAATTCGCCCCAACGGGGCCGTGAATGAACACCGCTGTCGTCGCCATCATGCACGGTTTTGTCCGCTCGGACCGACGCACCCGGTAGCGCATCAAGGCGCCGCCCGCCAGACACGCGCTGTCCTTCAGACAGATTCTGTCCATCAGACACGCGCTGTCCTTCAGATAACCCCGTGCCCACTTTAATAATCTGTATTGAGTTCCTGGTGGCGTCAGTTCGTCCGCTGAACCACGAAAACAGCGCGTCGACACCCCGCCCGCTGGTGACTATTTGACGCACTTCCTCGCGCACTTTGGTATTGGTTCGAAATTGAGTTGCAGTACGATCCAAATTATAGCTGGACTCCTCTCCACTGTATCCTTCACTTGGCAGGTCCGCCAGAAGTTTAATTCCGAGTAGAAGAGCCGGGTACTGCGCCCAATTGCAGACCCAGACCAATAGGTTCCAGGGTACCTTCATTTATAAAATATCCTTCGCCCATGTTGATCAGTGCTATCGCTGTTTATGGGTAAGTTTACTCCGCAACCGCTCCTGCCAGGGAGCACACGTGTGTGCGCACACAATTTCCTGCTGCAGCGCTGCCTAATTTCGTGCGCCAACTAATTTCTGTCCCCGCAGAATAATTCTGGGCTTGTTTGTATGGTGGTTGCTGACTCGTGACTGGCAGAGAGACGAAGATGACTTACCCTTTCAGCCGGATATATTCACCAAAGCTTGCGGATGCAAGGAGCCCTGCGCTTGCCCTTCGAAGCGTCAACTGAAGAGGATGGCCAAAATGAAGGAGGCCGAGCAAAAGTCCAACAAGGAGCGAGCTGGGAAGGCGGCCATCAGCAAGGTGAATGGTAAACCAAACGGCAAGCTGAATGTCGCGGCCAGGACCGCGTCGAAAAAAGCAGCGGGCAAACGGAAAGAGCCAGTTAGTCAACCTGCCGACAGCCAGGCCGCTCCTAGCCCCGCTGTATCTCAAGAACTGGCTTCTGCCATCGAAATTGGAAGTTCGAATGAATTTTCGGTGCCCGAGGAATGGGAAGACCTCCTCTACAACAACCTTGAAGAGTGGGATACTATGACTGCCGCGCAAAAGCAGAAAATTGACTACGATGTGAACCGGCTCCGCAAAGAATATTGCGAGTACGTTTTGAAAACCCTGCTCCCATCCACGTCATCACGAACACACCGTCAGCACGACCAATCTCGTCTGCACACTCACGTCGTTTTAGTCTCTTGGTGAAGTATGAAGATATTCAAGCGAGTCGAGTGGGCAAGAACAAGTTGAGCAAGTACATGACCACGGCTGTGCTGTCTGCGGCTTCTGCCGTGAATGACGATCACGAGACCATTGATTTAATAACGAGCGTGTGTGCGCGATCTAGCTACTGCAGTTTGGGGAAGCATCGGTTGTTGACGCACTTAATCGCGGGTGTGAAGAAGGACATACTCGCTGAGTCCGCGCCGCCCGTCGTAGCGCCCACCGGTGTGAGAAAGGGAGCCGGAAACAAGAAGACCGCTGTGACTGTTGTCCCGGCTGAAAACCGACAGCAGAAAAACAAGCCGACCAAGCAGACGTCTATTCCACAAAGCCGTCCTCGGCAATACATTCCCGGACTGTGCCTGGACTAGTTGTGCACTGACAGACAACCACCTGCAGTCCGCTTTCATCGCGACCAACCAACAACTGAAATAGAACGAGTTTGGGAAGGTGCATTCCGGGGGGGGGGATAATAATAACCCGTAAACCGGACATTATTTAATGTTGAGCCGCAGAGCGCTGGAGGTCTTTCATACGCCTTCCTGTCTTAGGGACATGGCGGACATCGA
>NW_011646046.1:339654-342631 GCF_000223845.1 Gregarina niphandrodes | reverse complement strand
AGTCGACGTTTGCTTCTGTGCCTTTGAGTCGGATGACGATGATTAAGGGGGGCAATAGAAGGTGAGGACTCGGAGAGCAAACCACCAAAGTCTGAGCGGGAGGTACCCAATGACGAGCCACTTGAGTGGGGTAAAGTGTGCAGTGTTGAGTAGTTGTCGGTCGACGACGTAGCCGACCAAGACGGAGTTGAGTCCGAAGAGATAGAGTTTCGCCGCCCAGGAACAGACGGTCTTGCGGAGGGTGGAGCAGAACGGGCGTTGGTTCAAGGTAGTCGCGAGGCTGGCGAGCATCGCGACGCATAGTTGTGCAACGCACACGCACGTCAGATCGCTCCGCTCGGCCGTAGCTAGAAGCCACGGCGGCGGCCCGCCGCTGCCCGCCACGTGCGCAAAACCGATGCCCGTCGGGACCAGTGTGAAGGCGGCCCGCGCACTACCGGTGAGCATCCAGCGGCCGAAGCACAAGAGTCCCACCATGCAAAAGACGGCCGGGACCACCGCAGTCGCCACCAACAGTGTGCCCGCTGCGGCGTAGAGCGCCACGAACTGGCGCCAACGCAGCCAGCGCAGTAGCGCGTGCCACCGCGCCGCGAGCCAGGCGCCCTTTTTTTCTCGCGGCGCGTCCTTTTGCGCTGGCGCACGAGCGACGGCGTATCGGAAGGTGAAGGTGCCGTCTTGATCAGTGAGATAGAAGCCGCGCGCGACCTGAGGCGCACCGTGGTCCGGCGCCTGGAAGAGCGTGAAGATCCGCGAAGCGGCGAAGCGGACGTAGCCGCTGTCGTAGCGACTCGGGATGCAGGCCTTCGGCATCCAGACCTGGAACTGCACGTCAAGGCCATTGGGGAAACGAGCTACAAAGACGCCAGCGACGGTAAAGTCCTTCACGTCAATCGCGTGCAGCACCAACCGAATGCCACCCGTACACTCGATCCCACACACACCCTCAGCCGACAGATAAATCTTACGCAAATCCGGCCACACACGCACTGCCACCTCCGATGCCTCCCAACCCGGCGGCACGGGCAAACTTCGGAACGTCCGCCGCACCCAGACGCATAGTCGCACAACCAACGCTCCAGAACTCGAGTCCGCGCGCGGCCGAGCCGTCAGCGGTACCGGCGCCGCACACAGAGCATGCGCCATCGGCGTACGCAGCAACCGCGCAAACAGCCTCGTCGCCCGCGCTGCGGGAATGTTCACCTTCGCGCGTACTACGCGGTTCGCCAAAAACGGCACCGTGACCGCCGTGACCGCCGTAAGCGCGCTGTGTGCAGAACACGCACCGCCCTGGAACACGCACGCGTAACTCGCCCGCGCGTGCCGTAACAACCAGAAACCCAGCGACAGGTCCGCACCGTACTCTGACGCACTCGGGTTCGACTCGAAAAGTACCAACGGCAGCACCGACGGCAGACCCCAACGCCGCCCAAGCGCCGCCGCCACGTACCCCGAAGCCTGCGGCACCACCCAGGCCACCGCCGCCGCCAGCAACGTCACGCTTACCACGCCGCAATACACACAGTCCCAAGTCGCGACAGAGAAGAAGGCTCGACTCGCGTGCGGAAACGCGTCCTCGAAACGCATCCGGCTCTCGCGCACGCCCGCGTACCGTGTGTGCACCACCTCCGGCAGCGCCGCCCCCACCGTCTCCCGCACCGCGTCGCCTCGTCTCGCACGCTCCGCTTCCGCGTCGTCTTCCGCCTCTGCTTCGTCTTCCGACTCCGCGTTCTCCGACTCCGCGTTCTGTGCGCCACCTTGCTCTCCGTCACCTTGCTCCGCGCCGCGTTGCGCGGCCTCTGCCGGGTCTTCTTCGACACGGAGTTGGGGCAGTGCGTCGGCGGCGTCGGGGTCGTCGGGCGCAGCGGCGTAACTGAGGGTGAGGTGCGAAGAGGCGTAGTAGGCGGCGCAGGAGAAGCCGAGAAGTGCGTAGTCCTCGAAGACGAGTCGGTCCCAATGCGGGAGCGCGCTGAGGGCAGTGAGGATGATCTGGCTAAGATGCATCAGAAGCAGGCGGCCAACGATGACCGAAAACGCGTGGAGCAGCCAGGGATTGCTGTCCATCACGTGTGCGATGTGCGCGGGGTCAGCGTCCACTCCCGCGACGGCAACCCAATGCGAGAGGCCGAGGCTGTAGAAGAACACGCGCCCCACCACCGAGGGCACGGCCACCTTCAGCACGAAGAGCACGCCAATCAAGTACGCCCACTCCTCGAAACTGCACACAAACAAAACGATCTGCGAACCAGTCTCCAACACACTCCGAACCGGCTGCGGCAGTCGCCGCCAAAGTCGCCGCCAGACGCCTTCGCGCCGACGCGACTCGTTTCGCGCATTCTCTACCGCCAGCCGCACACTCTCCACAGCACTTCGCACACGTGCGATGTCCGCCTCCGTCACGCGACTGCCCGCCAACCGACGACCGCCGCGACCCGAACCTGGTTCCGCGTTCGGAGGGTCTTCCGACTCTTCGTCCACATCCGAGTCACCCGTCGGATTAGGGAACAGCTCGTCTGCCGGCTCCGCGGCGGATGACGAACTTCCCTCCGCGGCGGGACCGTTCGCAGCCCTTCCCTCGGACAGCCGAGTCTCGGACGGTTGCGTCTCGGACGGCCGAGTGTCGGACGGCCGTGCACTCGATCCCTGGGCGTAGAAGTTTCGGATTTCTTGGACGCTGGCGACCTGGACGGCCTGGCGACCTGGACGGCCTGCAGAAGGGACTCGCGGAAGGCGCGTATAGCAGCGGCCCGCTCCTCGGGCGACCCGAAGGGTCCGCTGTCCGGGCGTTCTCTGCCACGGGTTGCACGGTCATCTGCGGCGGGTTGGTTGCTCCTGGTGCGGAGGCTCGAAAAGAGTCCAGAGAAAATTGCGTAGCCTAGTGGAATGATAAGCAAGCAAGCTGTACCCTTCAGGACTCTAACAAAAATCAGAAGCAGAAGGAGTGCACCAGCCACCCACAAAGCACGTCCAGCGGGAACTG